>NW_019103962.1:0-188153 GCF_001856785.1 Myzus persicae
ATATATTATATATTATGTTGGGACCAAGCGTCACGTATATATATATATATATATATATATATATAATATATAATATACATATACCGTATTGTATTATGCGGATCGGCGCACGCCTTTTCGGCCAGCGCACCACCGATCGATCCGAGGACGAGCGAACGCGCGCGGCAGGGCGGTGTTGACGATGCCCGTTCGCATCCCTCTGTCAACAACACCGCTCCCCCGCACCGCATAACGCGTACACCGGTCACTCGAATATCCGCCGACACACACTCGCGCGCGCGCATGAGCGCTCATCCGATTGGCTGTATTTTTACGACGTTTGTCGCTGTCGTCGTTACGGTATTATAATATTATATAATATTATGAGCAATCAAATTAACATTATTACTATTACTGTATACGCAATGGGCAACGTAGCATCATCAACATAATAATATATAAACACGTCGTGTATGCAAATTATAACCAAATTCTACTGCAGAGAATATCGATATAGATATAACGGTCACATCGTGTTTACGCTATGATTTTTACCTGTGCTGATGGGTATCGCGGGCGGCGGTCCGGGGAGCTGTGCAGACGTGGCCACGGCCGTCGGTGGCTGTTGTTGCGGCGGCGGCGGAGATGGCGAAAACAGCCGCGAACAGATGGGCACGGCCGCCGGAACGGGCAGTAAACCCGGATCGTCTGCTATGGCAGCGGCGGCGGTCTCTTCGGCAGCAGCGACATCTTCTTCTGTCGACGTCTCCGCGTCGGCCTCCTGTTTGGGTTGCACGATAACGACAACACTGGCTGGTGCCGGGTGGCCAGTGGCCACCGCGATGGTCGACTTCTTCCTCATGGTGTCGCTCTACCCCGCAGCTGGGCCGGCGGCCGTGCCTCTGGCGGCGTGCATCTTGTGAAAATCACTTCATGATATTCCACGCCGCAGCTGACCGGCTCTGTTTCGATATTATATTTACTCGGTGCGTTAATAACTGTAAACGAGTTGTACGTGATATAAAATTACTATAACAACAATATCGTTAGCAGCGAGGACGGAGACGACTACGCGATATCGGAACCGGCAGTTTTGCAATCCGTATTCAGTGAAGTATTCGGTAGCGCGATCACAATACTGTAATAATATCGTATATAGGTATAAATACGTGTGTTGATGTACTTATTATAGAGTCACGGGCGCCGCACTGAACGGACGCGGCCACGGAAAGAACAAACGGCGGCGGTTGCGAGACAGGCCGTCGTCGCAGTCGCCGTCGTAGTCGTCGCCGTCGTCGTCGTCGAGATGCGCGTAGGGCCGTGAACGTAGTGCGTGTGCGTGCTCGGTGCGTCGGCGTAGGCCTGGTTTATCGAGCGCCGGTCGCCGCCGCCACAAAGGCCGCCCGGGCCGATGGATATGCGGTGCTTGTACGGCGGAAGGTACCCGGGGACGCGTAGCACGTGGAGTGGTGGGAGGTGTAGAAAAAGCTCGTGTTTCCGCGATGGGACCGGCTTTTTCACTTGTCCTCATCCTCGTCCTTGGCACGGTGTGTCCGTGTTTGTGCTTTCGTAGTGTGTGTTTCCGATTTTTTCCCACCCCGTCGCCGCCCGGTGACATCGCGACGTTTCGAAGACATTTCCTAAACCCCGACTGCATGTGCCACCAGAACCGGTGAACGAGAACGAAAGTATGTACGCACTACCCCTACAATCTAACACCCCACGTCACAGGTGCTATAATTGAGAATTTTTTATACATATACTCGTATTACTATATATTTTTTTACTATAGGTCCTTGGTGCCTGGTGGTGAGATGAGATACATCGTATAATTATGTATTTATTTATTTTTGAATACTGAACAAGCGCAATTATACATCATATCATATGAAGTCAAAACACATTTATATAAAATTGCATAGAAATATAAATCTCAAATAAATAACATTTTATAAAACACATACAGTTATGCTAACTACACAAAAAAAACTGAAAAATAATAGTAATGGGTTTTCGTTGGCCAGTTTCATTATTTTAACAATAGAGCGATTGATATACTTGCTAATAAGAACACCGAATGGGAAAAGGTTTTTAAACCCTTAAGTTAATTCTATGCAATAGGCCAGTGAACATCAACTTCTCCATTTAGTTGTTCAACATACGTTTAGTGAGAAACATCAAGCACTCATCAAACCTCTTTTTCTCCTATCACATGTGATGGACAAACTGAGAAGTTAAAGCACATGTGCATAATCATGAGGTGTGCATCATAAACGTCGTAGGTATGAAATAAAGGCGAAAAATTGCACTGCACACTTTCAAGTTGACGGCCATTACTATTTAGTGTGTTTGGGTCTTAGATAACCATGTCATATTTCATAACGGACAAGACAAATGAAAAGTATAAAGTCTTCAAAGAACGGAAAGCTTGAATTGAGCTCAATAAATCTAAGAAGTTTTAAGGCGTTGCGTGTAGCCTTTTCAATGTGGGTCTGAAAATGTAGTGACCGATCAAAATTAATACCAATATGACTCCAACCTAGTCACCTGAAGACTGTTAACTGCAGTAAAGTATTATTATTAATAAAGTATTCAAACAAGATATAGTGTAGTAAGCACCAATGTATAAGATCTAAAAAGACATTACGCAATATGTATATTTTATACGTATTGTTATTACTTTTTATACATACTATTCATACTGAAGCGTACCATAAATTAAACTATTATGTTAAAGGTTCTCGTTTTCGAAAAGCCATTTATTCGACGTGTAATATACGAGTATAAACTATAAGTTAATATGGCCATGTATTATAATACGCTCAAACATCCGTTTTGTAAATACTCAATATTGGGGACATATTATAATAGGGACGAAGACGATTGACATTGATGAATATAATCACATATTTTATGATTACAATGAATCCATTAATTTAATTTGGTTATTATTTGTATTATTAGTATTCGAATAAAGTTATTGGATAAATATTAAATTCTGCAAAAATTTATAAAAAAAAATGAATGCAGAAAAAGTCCTTTCCAAATAAATTGACATCATTATAAAGGCGTTTCACCGTAATGGACATGGATATATTGGACATTTGTGTACAAATGTACACGGTTAACTATGATACACTGATATAGAATATGTGTATCATCATATCAGCTGTACACTTCAAAAACAGGAAATATTATCTATGAACATTACAAAATTGACGTATCTTAATGGACACATCGATCACATATGAGCACCGTTAAAATGATTGTACAAACATATTTGGTGACACCAAACCTAATTGGTGTATATTACTATTAATTATTACCTATATTACACTAATAACAATATTGTTGACTACAAGTTCCATACGGATAGGTATATGTTATTTGCGAAAAACGAGAGTGTCACTTTATATATTATACAAAAAATGTTTGAAATAATGGTTAATATAATATGAACTTAGCTATACATCATGGAGGTTAGTATAATACAATGTATAGTAAAATGTTGATATTTCAAATATCCAAAAACAAGCGTAAACATTTTAGCGGAGTGTTTCTATATATAGGTAATTACTATCTAGAACCTACATTATAATAAATTACACACACTTCTACATATATAATTGAACTATTTCACAACTGTGTCTGATAATTGGAAATCATTAATAAGGTACATTTTCTCAAAATGTTTTATGAATCGCTCCAAAACTCCCAACATATACTAGAATGACTTTACTGTATTTGAGTAACTGAATAAAAATTATATTCTATAATATACATAATATGTGCACGAATACACAGTTCTTACAAGTATAAAAAGTAAAATTAAAATCATGTTCTTTTAATAATAATAATTGAATAATGACAGACAACTACTGTAAACATAATTTGTTCGTCCATCATTATTCATTACGCACATTGTTAACGCGATTTTTTTTCCTAAATCGATTTTTTCTTTTACAATTATATCATTCGATGCCTAATTATTTATTACTTGCTAATCGCCAACCAAACATCCGTTGCACATACAAACTCAATATAATTCATACATAACGACCGTCATGTGCGCGTAATGGCATATTATAATATTACAACAAAGTTTTGGTATTAGCTTTTATCGATCAATTACGATGAACCTATAATTATACATAGGTATAATACCTATTCGTTATAGGCATCATATGTATACTATACTTATCTAATTTTTTAATATACTTTCGTGCTCTATACAACATAACAATGTTGTGTCCACCCGCATAACGCATACACCGCGATGATGATAATGTAATAAAATTGAAATCGTTAAAAATTAAACACATTTTTAAATACCTATAATGGATGTACATAATATAGGTGTTAGTGTGCGAAGACGGCAGTAGCGTGCGCGTGGTGCGCATAGTGAATATTTTTTTTCTGCGCTTGCATTGTCTAAATCGTCTACCAAGCGAAATTCCGCAAAATTTCGGAAACGCGAGCGCCCATGTATATGCTAGTATAATAGGTATGATATACGAATTAATTTTTTTGCCGGTCCCCGCTCGACACATCAGCAAAATGACACATAGTACATGGTCATCACATAACTACGCGTGCCCGTGTTGTTCGGTATATACGAATATAATAATATAAAATTATTATATCGTCATATCGCAGAATATCATTTACACTTGGAGTGTGCGAGTGTGTGCGTGTTGTGTATGACGACGACGACGACGACGACGCCGAAGACTATAATAATAATAATAATAATAATATTCGAAATAATGTGGAAAAATGTTCGCGTGCTGCTGCCGTATAGGTCGTCGTACCCGATGGAAATAATAAAAAAACAATAACAATAATGGTACGATGGTAAAAAATGTTCGTCGGTGACGGCTGCAAAAGTGCCGACGTCGATAGAAAATCGATTAAAATGCCCAAACACTGGAAACCCACGACCGGACTTCAAGGCTGACATCATCGGTTTTAAGAACCATTTCAGGCGCAATGTTTATAATAATAATAATAATAATAATATGTAATAGGTATTATAAGTATGATAATGATATGTTTGAGTCAATCGATATTGATGTATAAATGATATCGATGGCTCCAAAGTAAAATGCTTAGCAATATTTTAATAATCGATATGATATTATAAAAGTCGTTGAAGCTTACCTCTGATTGTGCTCGGCATCGTTGCGGCCGTTGGTCGGTGGTCACGACGACAATGATGGTCTTCTGGTGCTCACCACAACAGTGGTTCTTATACAATACAGCTCTCGCGCCGCGAAGGACGGTGCGACGGTGTTCGATTACAGTCGTCGTGCGACTGCGTAAATCGCACGGCAAATATTATCAAAACGGCGGTATATTATTTTAAAATAATAACATATGATATCACAATGGATATTATATTGTATTTGATTTGAAATATTACGTTAAAAAACAAACCGGACGCGATGGATATGCATTTAAATGGTATACAATAATTCGTGGAACGACGACGATGGACGGTAGTGAAATACGTATTATTATTATTATTATAAATATAAACGTCGTTACGTTATAGTGTCGTCGGTTGAATTCAAAAAAAATGTTCAATAAAGAATGAAAACAAATTGAATTAGAGAATGAATCAAAAAAACTTTCGTCAGCTAATGCAGTGGCAACGAGTTGTCCGCCGACCGGGCTCTGCAGCTGCAGACGACGTCGGGATCCCGCTCGCGGGCGGTTTGCTGGGTGCCGGAGGCCTTGTCCCGCCGAAGCGGTTGTTGTAGTAGTAGTTGTTGTTGTTGTTGTTGGTGCTAGTGGCGTCCGTGGTGCCCGTGACTAGACGTCTGGCAGACATGGCTGCTGGGGCGAGATTTTCGCTCCGCCGTTGTTGTACATTTAAAACGGTAGGCGTGCAAACGGTTTTCGGATCGAAAAAAAAACTGAAAATCACCAACCGACGTTCGGACTTAGGGTTTGCGATATTATTATGACACACTGTGCGTCATATACGGCAATATAATATTGTACCTATATTATTATTATTATTATTATTATTATTATTATGTCCAGCGACGACACAGAAATATTTAATACAAACGTACGATAATAATATGAAATACCCGCAGTTGTGGGTGCGACAGAGGTGCAGACGCAAGTGTTCGAAATTCGCGACGGTACGCGGACGACCCGATGGTGTTTTGTCGTACCCGAACACGGCAGTTAAAGTTGTACCGCGTAGGACCGGTTCTGTGCGCGATTCGCGGATGTCACTGGCGTGGTACTATTGTGATGGTGATGACGACGGTAATAGTAGTAGTTTGCGGACTGCGGCGACTCGCAAATTTTCGACTACAAACCGCGACGACTGCTGAGGACCACGGCAGACATTGAACTTGAAACCCGAGGCGGACTACGACGGCCGCCGCGACGGGTTTCCCCCACCAGGAGAAAACCGTTTTCTTGCAGACCGGCCGCGTAGGCCATCCATCCGTCCGGGGGACGAGCGCGCGGTCGACGGTAAGAGCCCCCCGACCGCCCACCACCGATCGGTCGGGCGAAAAAACGGCGAATTATATACCGTAAAAATGGAAAATAATATCGTTATTATCATAGCGGTATATCATCATTAATTTCAGTGCATTACGGCAGCGGCGTTATAATAATATAATAATAATATAATACACGCACCTACATAACTGCTGCAGGTAGGACATTAGGCATAATATAATATTATACAAACGGCCGCATTATCTTATGTAGCTGTGTTGCTGTTGTTGTTGTTGTTGTTGTTGTTGTTGTTGTTGTTGTTGTTGCTGTAAAGTCGGTCATCAGAGCTTGGGCACATGGCGCGCGATTAATATTACAATTATTCCACTCTTGTACGCATCTTTGTTCTCAAATATCATCGTACGCGGTAGGGGACGCGCCAATTGTGCCTACGTCATAATAATATTATCGCAGTCTAAACTTACGATCGACGATGACTCTAATATTGTGTTTTAATTCGCAATAGGTAGGAAGTTAGCGTGGGCGTAACTAGGATTCAATAATTACAACTTACAGGTGCTACATAGTCCTAGAAAAACCCAAGTTTGAAATAAATCGGAGGGGCAAAGCCCCTCCATTCTACCATCACGAGCATCACCAGAGATTACTGCTTAGTAGGCACAGTGAATTCTACGTTAAATCAAAGTTAAAAATAAATCATAAAGTAAAATCATCTTCTCCTCGTCGATAAAAATAAAACGTAAGCAATAATATTAGAATGATACATTGTGTCTTGTATACACCTAAATTTGTTTGTAAAATATCACTATCGATAATCTTATTAGATAATTATCTTTCTATATACTTTATTAAAGGCAGATCATTGAATCTGTTTTAGCTCACAGTCGACCTGATGTATGTTTTGATTCTCCTCATACGTAGACTCATGTGCATGGTACATTGACGATATTAATACCTATTATAACATTATAATTAGGTAACTAATAAATAATTATTTTCACACTTTAAACACATGACAGTTTTGGTTTTTTGCAAGAGGGTCCAAAAAATAAAAACGTTTGGGTTGGCTAAGTCCCTAGCCACCTCTAGATATGCCGATTCGGTCGGTGACGAACGCCGACTCTATTTGCGTTTTTTAGCTGGTATACGAAGGTTGTACCAATATTACTGCTTGACCCGCGATCGACGTAAACTTCACGTCGTGTGACCCGTCCCTTCGACTATCGCGCGACAAATATGTGTGCTTAAGTACGCTGACAAACGATCATAAACATCTCATGTCATAAAACGCAAGCTGCCCCGGTGATATTATATAATTGTCGACACACACGACGACGACCATAATAATAATAATAATATTAATGATATACGCAATTATTATTATTATTATTTTTTTTTTACTATTATAGATAATAGGTAATGCCCGTGACCCATCGCCGTCGAGCTGTATAATATATTATTTTAAGACTCGCGGCGGCGGACCGCGCAACAACCGTTGTTTTTACCGGTTGCCGCCGCGGCGCGTAGAGGCCAACGGCGGCGACTACGACTGCTACGACTACGACGACGACGACGACGACGACGACGACGACGACGACGAGGGGGGACCAACGGTAACTCGCCCGCGTGTACCGTTATTACGGTTGTGCGGAGGTTTTCTCATCGGCGGCGACCAAGCGAGAAGAAGACGGCGGCGGCGGCGGCGGAGGCAAGAGGAGGAGCACGATGAAGAGTACATAATATGTATGATATTATGCTCGTCGCATGGCAAGTAAAATCGCGCAGGTGTAATATTATTATTGCGACGAGTGTGTCCGGCATATACTCGGGTGTGTGCGCCGCGTATACCCGGGTGTGTGTGCGCGCGGGCCCGCGCTCGCAATCACGACGGTTATATTATACCCACCCATAATTCATAGTATTATTATTATTACGGTTTTTGGGGAGAACGACGCCGGCTGCGATCGCATGCGTGCGCGCGTTAAAATATACCATACACATCACATTATTATCACTGACTTATCGGCTGAAACGAAATAAATTACTATCGATTTTTCCGTGGAATGCAGTAGTAGGTTAATGCAGGCATCATTTAGGGTGTGTAATATTATTTGTATGACAACACAGCGGACGTTTGTCATATCGTTCTGCGGTCTCCTCTGAATTGTGAAAACCGCCAAAGTGCAGGTTACGTTTATGGTGGATACCGCGGCAAAGTGCAGGTTACAGACGCGCTGCACTATAGTGAAAATCGTGAATATAATATGTTGTGTGTAATACATTTTGTATTCGTACGTATTATATACATATAGCGAAATGAAAACCCACATAACAGTATTTTTCGATCGAGTAAAGTGAAAAAAAAAATAGCTTTCAAGTACGGAACTAAAGTTTGTGAGATTATTGCTGTCTGCTGACTCGATTTTATACCATTTCTATATGTTTATTCGTACAACAAATGTTGTCATTACATAAGCGCCAAAGGTATTAAAAAGAAATATTAATATTTTAAATGTTTCAAAGTCGGCAATAGTTCATACTTAATATAAATTATATCATAATCGTAAAAATAAAACTCCTTTATTCGTATTATTTGGGGTGTATAATATTGTTTATAACTATACAACGGCCGTTTATTATATATTATATTGTTTTGTGGTTTCCTCCGAAATGTGAAAACCGCAAAACTTCCGGTTACGTTTATGGTAATCATTGGTAGATACTGCGGCCGAGTGCAGATTCCAGACACTACACTCATGAAAATTACGTACGATATAGGGACACTCGGGTATTTATGTTATATGTAATAATTATATTGTATTCGAACATAATAATTATAGCAAATAGAAGATTCACATAATAATATTTTTTTTTTGTTTTCAATCGAGTTCACGAAAAAAGGAATATTGAATCAAAGTTTGCTAGATTATTGCTAACCGATTTTATACCATGTTCAGCGTGGTATAAAAATGATTATATTCTCTTTGGGAGTGGTTTTTAAATTAGTGTTAAGGAAAAACGAGATTGTCATTTTTTTGAGCATCATATCTTCCCATGTCCCGACAGATATATATGACATAAGCACAAAAGTTATAAAAATACACATTATTTAGGCCACAATTAGTACAGGACATAAACACCAATATAAAATCATATCTTATAAGGACATAGGTGCCAAAGATATTAAAAAGAAATATGATTTTGCACCGATATAAATATTTTGTTTACTTCAAAATATTCAAAATTCTCAATAATCCATAATATATTATTATTACAGTAAAAATCTATATTTTTGTTCATTAAATATATGCATACCATGCCTTTCTTCGTAATTGTTTTGTAAAATTAATTATCCCTTCGGAATAGATTGCTACTTAGGTAGGCACTTACAATCACTTTCCCATTAAATCTGTTGAAGGTATACTCAGCACAATATTAACAATTTTAATGAAGAAGTTTAAGATGCAAAAAAAGGTCTTCGATATACCATTACCAACATTAAGTTTCAGACTATAACCTTAGTATACATAAGAAAGATGTGTTAATGATCAACAAATTGATACTTTTCAGTTATATCGACTAGGTACCTACGTATAATTACACAATATGTATATTTCTATATTAAAAGTTATGCAGGTGTTTCCTTAAAAATGGAATGTAACATTCTCACATCTGATAATTAATTTCACTGCACGGTATCTAAGTGTGTTCAAGTGCAAGATTATTTGTATATTATTTTTTCATTTTTTGTGAATTATAAAGAAATTTAAATCTGGGATTTACCTACAAACGAGAAAGGTGCCGTGACATTATTTATGAAGAAAACAGTTTTTTTTTCACAGAAGAAACGAATGTTTGGTCGCAAAGCAAAATTGTATTCCGCAAAACAAATTTTTGGAAAATGTAATTTTAAATCCTGCCAAAAAAAGGTACATATTCGTGTTGAGAATTGGTTTGTTGGCAGTAGTATTTTCTTTGTGACTTGCGTATGCATTGCGCTTTTTGTATTGTTGGGCAGAGGAACCGACTCCTGTAAAATGGTGTCAAAAGCAATTAAATATTTGTGTTGATATTACAGTAGACTGGAATAATTATAATTCAAATTTGTTTGACAATCGTCGGAGTCACGATAACCAAAAAAGTATACCAACATATTTTCATTTTCAATATTTTTATTTATTTAAAAAAATTTATATGTATAAATAAATATATTAATGCTGTGTTGCATCAACAATCACTATGCACATTTAATGAATCAATAGAGAGCTAATGGTCCCTTAAACATTATGATTTAGTGGCCCATGATCCGTCCATTAAAATATTATATTGAACCATAAAATTAATAAATTATTCATGCAACCTGGCATAAATATATTTACTTAATATATTTTTTATTATTGGTTTTCAATAAAGACAAGAATCGCCCACCACGAAAACAATAAAACTGTTTTTTTGCAATTTAATTAAAACTTGAGAGTATACCCTGGGGCCTATGGGAACACCACTGCCTACAATATACGCACTGTGACACTTTATCGTATTCCGATAATTTTTCCTTCATTTGTCGATTAAGATTATACGTTTGGCGTTTTTGAACGACACATTTCTAAATTTAATATCTGGAATGAAGAATACAGGTATATAATATCAGGAATGTTGGCACGTTTGTACGATTTAATTAATTTTTTCTCCTGTTGTTTTGGCGCTCATGTCTTCCACCACCAGTCCCGGACCAACTTCAAATAGAACGCCTTTTGTCCAGTTTTTAGAAAAAAGTCATATTTTAATTTTGTAATTTCCAAAAGTGCGTAAAACAAAAAACCTGTACACAAAACTATTAATACAAAACAAGATTTTTTCAGTTTTATATACAGTTTTTGAATCCAAAGTTATTTGTTTTAATTTTATAAACAGCAGTTTTTGTATATAACACGAATGTCTTGTGCCGACGAACAATATTATTATCAGAAATAAGCATGGCAGCATGGAACACGTCATATTGGCAATACGCACACTGTAAATTATTATGACTCGTATGCTACGATTCATCCACAAGCAAGCATTTGTCCCAAAAATATCTTTACAATTATATGTAAAAATTACTTAACAATTTTTGATGGTCTATTTTTTTTGAGTTAATTCAACACGTTTTGTTTTTTTCTTAAATCACCTTAGGTCATCTTTACAGAAATGTTTTTACAATGATGAAAAATCGGGAAACTCACTCTGCTGCATTGAAGTTATCAACATGGTGGCACAAATACAAAATTGTATTTTTGTAGTGGAGAGGGCTGTAGCCCTCATATTTGTTCTTTAATAATCTTATGGATATTTCCTCTACAGTCTTCGACTAAGTTGGTTTATTTTCAAATAGAAATTTTTCTTCAATTTATCAATTATTTAGTTTTAAAGTTAAAATCACCTTAATAATTTACAGTATAAAGATTGTTGCTACAGGACATTTCTTAAATGGTACAACTGAAAAAGTAAAGATTTTCAAAATTTGAGAAACAGACTTGTATTATACGTATAGAAATATAGTTCTAAGGATATTTACATTGATATTTTAAACTTATTTTTCCGATTATAATAAGGTAGGTAGGTGGATCTAATTTTTTCAAATACAAATCATATATATATATATTAATAATTAAATAATTTTTTTAATATTAGTATAACTGTCATTAAATTATAAGTCAATATCGTCATATTACTCACACCGTATAATAGTGTGAATAGTGTAAATTGCTTAAACTAATCTAAATAGTTTGAGAATGTCATTATGCGTAAAGTAAATAATTATACATACGGAGAAACGAAAAGTTCCGAGTAGGTACTACGAATAATATTTTTTAAATTACAACAAAATAACAAAAATTGAACGAGGGTAAATCGTAATTAAACATATTTCTCAAAACGTCCAATGTTATCAACTTCAAACGTTAATAAAATATTTATGTGACTTAATGCTAAAATTTTTGTTTCAAATATGAGTAAAATAAACTTATCAGGAATCTTGTATTAAATTCTCAAACCTTAGATGTTAAAATAATAAATTGTATGCATTTTTAACTGTACTATAATATGCACATTTTTGTGATTTTAATGAATTTCATAAAAATTTGATCTCCAAATGCTTATAAAAATGGGACTATATAATATTTTCAATGGTTTTTAAATGGGGTATGAAAAAGTTACGAGAAAACTTGAATTTAAATTTTCATTACTTTTACTCACATACAAAAGTTTTATCATACACAAATTTAAAATAAACTAAAATAAGTCAACATTTTCAAATACTAATAAATTAATAAATAGCGCAAAACGAAATCTATAGATATTTTAAAATTGATAAATTATGTTTGGTAAATGTCAATATAAATATTTGGTTAAAATGTCAACTTTCAAGTTGCAGTTATTCTTTTTTAAACTGCAACAAAAAAACCACACCGAGTTTTTCGAAAACTAATTTTAATTTTAATTTTTTTTCTAATAATTTAGAAAATTACACCTAATTTTTAATCCCCTCCCCCACTCTCAACAAAAAGTATCAACTTTATCTAATAAATCCAATTTGCTACCACGAAACCTTGATCTGCCGTCTAAGTTAGAGAACGGAATAATTTTTCCTACCATATAACATTAAAAAATAACACACATTATTGTAAAACTAATAGGTACATTTATTGATCAGCTCATAATCTAGAATTCATAGTTGCAATAAGATATTGTGGATACGTTTCCGCATTATTATTTTCCGTTTTATTTGATTTCACGCAACTGCAGGAAGAGAACTCGTTAAACTCAACGATTAAATACAAGTCGGAACTTATATTATATAACAAGTATATTAATTATTAATATCTTCGAAAAACTATATGAAGATGTATTATATTTGATGTCACTATACGTAATAAGTCTCTGTCTTGTAGTAGAAGATATTCTGCGAAATAAGTATCAGCTTAGAAAAAAATAGTAACGGAGTTTGCTTTGTTTCCTGTAATAGAAGAAATGAAAAACATTTTTACTCTTGCATTTTTTTTCTACCAAACATATTTTTATTTTATCGAGTATTGATACAATTATCGATATTTAATTGTTCTAAACTAATAATTGTATTCATATCCCAAACAATTAAATGCACTGTCGTTGATTTTCTATGGTTCATGTTAATTTTTTTACTGAAATTAATTTCAATTATATTATATTTATTATTTATTGAACTATCGAATCACGTTAACCTAAGGGACGATAATTAAAATTTACACTTGTGTATCCTGCACATGTCGCTTAGTTTAAATCCATACCAATTAATTAGTTTAAAGGTGAAACGTTAGGTCACAGATTTTAAAAGTTATATTTTTCCGTAACTAAACTTTAGGTTATATAATATTAGTGATATACAACTAACACAACAATCAATGAGCTAAGTTTTATAACTTTTTTAATATTATAATGTAAATGTCACGTAAGCTTAACGAGTTTTCTATTTATCTTGACAACTGCAGACAAGGTCTCTTTACAACTTATTTTAATTGAAAAAATATTATTTTAAGAATATATTAACAGATTGCGTGTTTGTGCGTTTTTCTTAACGTTGGTTGTGATAAAAATATATTGCTTTATGACCATTAACTATAATTATTGTCGATAAATAACCTATCATGTCAATTTTAATAATAATTGTAATATATAAAATAGAAAAAGCTGGACTGAATACTTAGATCAACTAAATTCTGAGCGGGATAGTATAATATAGGTACAATATTGTATATTATTTTTATAAATTTCAAAGCACTGATAAATCATAGGAAAAACAATTAAAAACATTGTTGAAACCATGCTTGTTGAAAATTCTTTATTATTTTTCGCCGCTTGTACGCAGTTTTTCCTTGCTCCGATGTACGGTCTAGAAAAGAATTTCGTTCCATAAAAGTGCAAAATGAAACTTTTTGAGTTGTTTTATGACTGCAAGGAAAAGCGTTTGTATAGAAAAATAACTTTATTGCAAGATTAATAATTATTACATTTTTCAGGGTCCAAGGCTAATAATAAGAAAAATAATTTTTGTTTAGCAAATTTGAAAATAATTGGTTCGGTGAAAAAACTAAAAAATTATACACATTTAACTGATAACTTTATTCTTTTCTAAGAATTTATACTAGGATAATAATAATATAAGTTACCTATAATGAAATTTTCATAAATTTTAAAAGTGTACCTGACATTCAAATTAACTGAGGCAAATTATGTTTTAACAAAGTTAATTTAAATTAGAAGTATCAAAAAGTAAGTTTATATTTCCTTCTCTGGCTCTCTTGTATGATTTAGTTCTGTACTGTGTCAACCATCAATTTGTACTGATGGTAGTCGGTAACGACGGTAATAATAATAAATTAATAACCAAACACAAATATGTACCTAATAACATTTAGTTAATATATTATGTACATAGGATATAGGTAACATATATTAGGTATATTAGTAGTACATTAGAAGAATTTTAGTAGGTAATACTATAAAAAATCATGGCTTCCTCTTAACTCTTACATAGGGCAAATTAAAAATATGAAAAAAAAATTATAATAATACATAGCGTGAACAGTATACCTGCAGGATATTGACATACTCTGAATACCAAGTTAAATAACTTATGTCCATATAATAGTTAATTATATATTAATAAATAATAATATAACTATAATTTAGATATTATAGATGTGTATTGTGTATTTTTGTACAACTCGTTCAAAGAAAAACTTTTTTAATATTTAAATAACTTTAGATAACTTTATGGGTTTTTGTTTTATTTTCTTAAGCCTCTCACACGATTAATAATATCCTAAGGTCAAATTATTTTGATTTTATTTAAAATATAAAATGAAATTAATCTTTTCGTCGCTTGACGAGGCTAATATTTTTTTAATGATATACTTTGCAATATTTAACAAAAACAGATTTAAAATCGATAAAATATTTAGAATATATTTCTTCGTTTATGTTTACAAATATTCCTATTCCTTGTTTTTACATCAATACCAAAATATAACCTAAATTAGTTACTTGATCTTTAGTACCTACTAACCTTATGATATTACTGAAACTAATATCAGTTAATTTTTTCTTTGACTACGGTCAGGTTAGGCAAAATAATACATTTTGGTATATAATATAATGATAATATTGCGTGTAGTGATGGTGTAGTATTATATGCTACCTCTGCATCTCGACACGGTGGTGTAAAGTAACGTGAGCCCGACAATGTAGTCGGTCCACACGTCATGCACATCTCGCCTTGCCAAGCCTCGTGAAGCGTGGGTGTCGAGTGCTGTCGGTTTTTTGGTCACGAGTCAAAAAACACGAGGCACGTGGGGCGAGGTATACCAAGAGTGTATTACACGATCAAATTCGAAGTATTAACAATACCAATAGGTTATAAATATAAATTAAATCACAATTCAAACAATTATTAAATTAAGTTTTATAAAGATGTAGTTTGTGAAATAGTAAAGTGACTTTATAATAACAATTAAAACCTTATATTTGAAAAAAGGCTCATATCCAAATAATTAGCAGTTGAAACGCATGTCTTTTTGATACCAGGAGGACATTTCATCGGGATAAACGTAATGATCTAACAAATATTATACTTAAATATTTGATAAAATTACATTCATAATGGAGGTGTATAATATTAGGTGAACAATTTCCCCAGGTACTTAAGGGTTTTTCCCCAAAAATGACAAAATACAAGATACATTTTGAGTTCTAATGAACGGGAAATTGTTCAGTTTTCATGGAACCAGGCTCAAGATTTTCTGAACCAAATTTAGTTGATTTTGGTTATGATTGAGATGAGATTTGAGGATGAGATTCATAAAAAGTATAGAATTTTGGTTTTGATTAAAACCAGTACTGAATATTTACTGTTTTAAAAATATCTATGTTTTATAATATATTTGAAAAATGTATAATATTGTACCTATTGTTTTTAATTGATTTTGGCTATTGTATTATAATTATTAAATATTTATTATTGACGTTTTCATTTTAATTTTTTGCAAGTCACAAAAAATACGCAGTACTAAGATTAAATGTTACGAAATTGTTGGTTTGTTAGTTGTTACCTACTTACTTAGGTACAACTTTTCTTTAACGACATACATTAACTAATTACAAATTATGCAAGGTCTGTCAATAATAAATAAATGTATTTTTGATTGAATTCTACTCTATAGAGTAGAAACACGTCCAAATTAATTGAAGAATTTAATTATAATACTTATTTTAAATAAGGGTTGTACACTTGCACGTGTTTGTCATATGATTTATTCCTAACCTAATTAGTGATTTCTGTACAATTTCATAGTACAAAATATTATACCGAGATATTTATACTTGAAAAACAATTATAATTTCTCTGCTTAGTTTGATTGATTTACACTATATAGGTACGCATATAAAAACTCAACAATGCTGGTTATTAAACAAACAAATTTCAATTTTTCAACATAATTTGTGATTTTAACTTAGGCTCTTAAAATGCGAAAATAAAATATATTTGATTGTAATATATATTTTGTATTCTTTTTTAAGTTGTAACTTACAGTCTGTAAAATTCTGGTTTGATTTACACTAGGTTACAATATAATGATCTAAAATTAATTCTTCCTAAACAAGATCCATATATATCCAATCACTGGCATCGAGTCTTGAATATTAGTTTTTTACTTCGTTCCTTAATCATAATCCTAATCCAATTCTTTGATTTTTGTCTACTTTATCTCAACAACTTTAACATGTACAAACATTTTATGTGAGGTACACCACATACACTTAAATCAAATTTTTTTTAATTTGTAATCATTATTCGTGTATATATTAGTGAACGGCATACCTTAATGAATTTTAAACAAATTATAGAGATAACTTATTGGTACACGAGCGATATATACATTAAAATATATAATTCAATAATTGTATAAGTTATGTATTATTATTGAACACTGTTGCCTAACACAGATAAAAATATTTTTGTCATATGTATCCTAATTTCTGGTCACATTTATAATTTGTGTCAAATTTGCATAATTCTGTGTTGAAAATATTTTTCCTTTAATAATTATAATAAATTATTCTTAAGAGGATATCATCGCTCGCTTTATTTGTTCTCTCTTTATGGCCCACGCGCAACATAATACCTAGACAAACACATAGACTCAAAAAATTGTTTTATGTTTTAAAGAACACTTTCCCATGACAAAATATATAAAGAATAATATTTTTGAGTGTTTTACGTATTAGTTTGTCTAAATATTGTCTTAAAACAATTTAGCATTCAAATAATAAAAATACACCATACCGATATCCTAAACCCTGAAAAATATTATTTTCTATATTTTTATAATATGCGATTTTGCTCTGAAATAGATCAAGAAGAAAAAGAAAAGATTTTACATGAATACGTTTTGTCTATGCTGTGCGTGGGTCAGAGTGAGAATACAATAGTGCGCTGGCGTAAAGTGCCGGCGTAGGTACTTATAAGAGTTATGTTTTAAATTGTATACAATTACTAATTTTATACTGCGTAATATGTACGAAAATCGTACCAAAAGAAAATTCCTACACAAAATAGAATCTTAATATTATTATAAAGGAATCGCAGAGCGGCAGTTTTTAAGGAGAAAAGTATAGGCAAATAATACGACGGATTTTTTAACAAGTGTTTAGTGTGTGACAACCAAATTAACATTAGTGTGTTGTAGTCGGTACGTTTCAGTGAATGTCAATTATTTTATTTTGTTACTTTCAACTAAAGACTTAGATAAGAATTAATATAATTGCTTTTGATTGATTTACTAGTTGACTGTGTTTTCAAATCAAAACTCTTTTTAATATTCCAAAACTGTTTAGCTTATAACTCGCATTACCTACAACAATTAAAATATAAAAATAATTTTTTTTCATTTGTTGGTATTTCAGTTGAAAAAGCAAAAAATATTAAAAATCGTTCAAATTAAAACAAACTGTATTGTCATTAATATTTTTAATGGCTCATAATCCGTTTTTGAAACTAAAATTTGACAAACCAAGGTCCTTAAGTTTTAGCAGATCAATCGGCTTATATACCAACCATATTAGTGAATAGAGGCTGCTAATAAAATCAATTTGTATTAAGGTCATTCAATTAAAATAATTCCAATAAATATTCAAACATAATTTTATTTTTGCTTAATAATCATATTATAAAATGAACTTATAATATTAACATAATAATATAAATATAAAATCGCTTCACAAATAAATGTAAAAAATGAAACTACAAAATTATAGTTTAAATCCAATATTTTTTGGTGTTATTGTTGAATGATCTCGATATAAATTGTTTTTTATGATATTTCAATAAATAGTCAAATAAATATAGGTATATTTTCTTTGTCTAACAGCCTGAATTTCTAAGGACGTTTTCTTTTATATTTGAGTTTTTAAATTTACTGAGTATAAGTAATAAATTATTACCAACTTATTTTTGCCAAAACAAATCAAAGTTGAAAATCTAAGATTTTTACTGTTCCAAAACGTAATAATGTTAAAAAAAAATGAAATATTTTTATTTTAAAAGACACATCATCATTCAATCACTTTGTTTAGATTCTGAAATAATAAACAGTTGTGTATATGTTTCTTAATATTATCCTAAAATCGCTATAAGTATAACTTACAAGAAACAGTATGTATCTGTGACATTTGTTTTACTTTTTGACTGAGTGTAACATTTTCTATTAACATTTAAAGAAAAATAAATAATTTTAAAATTTTAAATGCTTATTATAATAATAACTTAAAATCATTTTAAATACTTAAAAAATGTCATCGCTCATAGAAAATATAATTTAAGTACTAGGGGAATGTTTCTAATTTCTACAGTTAATATTTTATGAATAATAAAAATAACAAAAATAGTTTAAGGATAATTTGTAATAACGCGTTATACTCGTGTGCGTTTGAATATCCAATGTCGTTAAAATGTGAACTTCAATCGGTCATAAAAAAATAATTTAACCTTATGCTAACATTTTTTTTAAATTCCAGTAAAAATAACTTATGAGGAACCTTGTATTAAGTTTTCTAGATTTTTTACCAGGCATAAAAATATATATTAATATTTATGGTAAAAACACAAAAAAAGTCGAGCATTTCAAATGTAATTTTATTTAATTTAAAACTGCCAAAATATTTCGAAAATTATACTACGTCTAGGAAACGCCACCATATATGTTATGTTTGATCACATTTTCAGGAATCATTAGTAGGCAGTTTTTCAATGTTGAATTACGCAATAAAATCAATTTTGTAAGAAAATGGTGTTGCGTAAGAGTATTTCCGTTTTCTGATTTTTTTTTTTTGATTCTTTCTGACTATTAAGAAAAGTACGTGGAAAATTACTTTTAAATTGTTACCCCTGAAGTATCAACTATAGATCCAATTTTCTACTAGTTCAAAAACTACACTTCAAAGTTACAGATTGAATTATTTTTTCTATTGTAAAAAGTGTTTTCTAACAAAAAAAAAATAATAACATCATTTTAAAACCAATACATTCATCGCTCCGCTCAGAATTTGAAACAGCTTTTCATTTTTCTCATTTTGTTGCTCTAAAGTTTTCTTGATCTTGTAATAGATTACAACAGTTGCCTAGACGCTGTATAGGATATAATGCCCTAATTGGGTAATCTAAATAAAATGTATCCTGATTTTTTCTCTGTAATTATTTAATTTTTTAATTTTTAATTTGATTATATACTTATTAGTTATTACTTATAAAACTAAATAATTGATTAAGAAAATTGTTTTTAACTAATAACATCCTTGTATACAGTTTGCATGATGGATTTTTGCAACAATTTAATACTCCATGTGGGATATTTATTTCCATTTAACTTGAAAATGTATAGAGTAAAATATGTATTCTATTTTCAATACTTCATAGTTATATTATTTTTAGAGTAATTTAAAAATATGGAAAATAAATTAGCATAATGTTTTAGTGTGCATTTTAAAATGTGATGAAATCGGATGATTATTTATTTATCTATTTGAACAAAAAATATTACGTTTACGTATTTTGTTGGTTACAATATTTTTTGTAGAGGCTTTTTAATCATTTCGTAAGTTCATTTTTTTTTCTAGAGACATTAAGAATGGTATCCAAAATTCAATTTTTGGACTTCTTTTAAACTATTTATTCCATGATCCTATATAATATAGATTCACATCATTCTATTGTATACGGATTGGTTTTGACTTACAAGTTAAAAACATACGACGTATAATATGATATTATAATAACTAATAATATATATATGTGACGATTTCAGTAAAAACTAAAAATTAATTCAACCTACCGCATAGTGCCGTAGTAGGTATTAGGTACTAATAGTAAAAATAATAATAAATATTTTATAAAATATCTTAAGAAACAACTGCTGACACATGATCTCCGCTCAAATGATTTTTTTCATATACTATGTATGTGAATAATTGATACCAATATTTGTTCACATTTAACACATATTACAGTTAGTTTATTAGTTATCTACTCAAAGACGAGATAAGTAGATACATCTGAAACGTACTATACAGCGGAGGGTGATTCCCGGTTTGTTTATATACCTAACTGTAATTATTAATTAATAATCATCATTGGCTTAAGTTTAAGTATAAGAACCCAGCTTTGTCGATTTTTCAACTTCGTTTTTCATATTCGCAACATACACCAAAATACATTTTTTAGGGCAATTTTAAATTATTTTCAATATTATATATAAGTTATAAAATATGTGTTTTTAGATTTTCTGCATTAAACAATAGGTTAATGAACATTATCATTTAATAGGTTATACTCAAAATTTTTGCGATATACTAAACATGGTCACATAGGTATACAGTACCTTTACTTCATTGTCGAGTATAGTTCATTTACTTCATAAATCAATTTTTATTTTAGAATGGTTTGCATTTTGCAAATCTAGAAACACAAACAAATATAGTAGTTGTACATAGTTAGGCAAAAAAATATATTTTAACAAGCCTAACCTTAATTTCATTATATTTTATTGTCTTTGTGACATTAAAATAGGTACAATAAATTAAATTAATCACTTAATTGGTTTTAATAAATAATATTGATAATTACATTATAAATGTATTTTACTTAATAATAATTTAATTTAAAGAATTGATTTAGTTCACGTGTTAGATGTAATAAGATATCAGATTTATAAATGTATACAGGTTTTTTTTTTGAAAACGTGCTTCATTTCACCTTGATTAAATGTAAAGAATAGCAACAACATAAGCTAAATGTACGCCTTTGATTTAGGTATCTATTTTAATAAAATATTTTAGCTTCTTTGTTCGTACATACAATTGTTTATTATTTATTATAATATAATGCACCTGTGACCTGTATATTTTTTTCATTATATTATTATTATTATTGGTATAACAAAGTCTAAATCCTGCAGTAATACCTACCTACAAGAAATAGACAATAATAATAATAATAGTTACTTGCTCAAAGGGTAATCTCGTGTAATAGTAATAGCAATAAAAAAATAGAAGTATATTCTGATTCTGATTTTAATTTATATAGTTTGAGAACTAATATTTAAAACCAAGATTCATAAGTAAAACGCCATGGTCACTTTCCTGTTTAATAAAGAAATTCTTAGACTTTTTATGATGACATTTAATGTGCACTTCGTCCATCATATAGGCAGTGCAAAAAGATTTAGCTATTTCGTAGAGGTTTATTGATTATTTAATTTAAGAATACATAATTTTTTTTCTATTAATTCATAATCGAAAATATTCGTATGTGCCGACTGTAGGAACGTGTCTGAACTCTGAATAAGTGAAAAGTTGTCTTAAACCTTCTTCTGATACTGAATACACATTACACATACTTCCAGGCCCTAGAACCACAAACACTGATATCATTTTTACAAATTGGTTGTGCTCAAATTCTTTTATGAGACAGTATTAATTATTCCTTGAATTGAGCAAAATGCGGACTATAGTTCAACCTTAAAAATAAGAAATAATATTGAACGGTTAACATTTTAGGAATTTACGTCTTGCATACTTTCTAAATTAGTGTAGATTGCATTATTTTGTTATTTACTATAATGACAACCAATTTCAAAATGGTTTTTAATTTTTTTTTTTTTAAATGTTAAACTCTTTTGTACAGTTTATAGCCAAGCTGACGGTATTGTCTGGTACAATCTGATTTAAATGTATTTAATTATATATGCACTACCTATCTACCATTACTACTACTACTACCCTATTGCATTCGCAGCTCTAGTATAAGATATAAGACAATGGAATATCCTTAGTGTCATTCAATTTGCACAGATTATAATACTAATGACAATATAGTGTAATATATTTTTTGGACTCAGTTACACCTTTGGTACATCAAGTGTATTAAAATCAAAACATACAAATTCTTCTTATTATTATTATTATTATTATTGTTGTTGTTTTTAGTAGCTATAACCAATGCAATTTTTCAAATAAAGACGCACAGCTTAAATCTATTTTCTGATATTTCTATTAGTTTTTCCCATCTAAAGATATGGCTCAATTATATCCAATATCCGTATCAAATAGGTCAAAAATCTATAGGAAAACTGTAATAAAAAATTCACTAGCGTTTCTTTTATTTTAAACGTAATAATCCAAAACCCTAAACCAGCCATGATTACGACTAGATTTATTCTTTCTGTCATCATAAAATCCGAACTGGGTAGCTGCACGATTAGAATGCACAGAACTGACAACTTAGTTTTATAGTTCATATAAAGTAAATTAACTACATAAAATAACAATGCACACTTATTTTAGTTTTATTTTAAAGTTATAACAATTTAAAAACTATTCATACTTTTGCTTGATTCACGACGAAAGTACAATAGTGAGAAATGTTGGTTTAACATTTATGATTTTAGTAATAAAACATAACTACCACGTATTGGTACTTATTTACCTAATCTTGGTACCAATGTGGCAATGTAACATGTTATTGAAGACTCGAGTATAATGTAGTATCATCAGTGGCGTAGTCAAGAGAGGTTTGTGACCATTATTGACCGGATTATAGGTATAATATGTTACGATTAAAACCCGAAATCCGTCAAAACTAATTTTAACTAGTCATTAGTCAATACTAGTTTTACAACCCCTTTTCGTCAAAACTGATTTAAGCTAGTGTGAAAACTAGTGTTGAGTGGTTAAAACTAGTTTTGACGGATTCTGGATTTTAACTGTAACAGACATAAAAATGTATTAATAATTGTATTGGTTTTGTTTTGTATTTGAAAAATAAAATTATACTAGTATTTTGTGGTCTTAATATCAATTTTTTATAAACACCAAAGGCACAGAGTAATAATAATACAAAGCAGCTGATGTGTTATTGAATAAAAAGAAATTACTGTCATAAGTTTAAAACCATAAAAAAATATGATACATATTCCATTGGTTTTTGGATATGTTAATAAATACCACTTAACAGTAAAAAAAAATATGTTTTTGAATCCCAATGAATCAAATATTATTATATTAATGTACGTATGTGTTATGGATTTTAATTCAATTGTATAAAATTAATGTATATACAGAACTAGAATTATTAAAAACATAAATATAAATATATACATAATAGTCACTGATAATTTAAAGCAATAGACTAAAATATAAATATGTATATAATTCAGTGTAGTAGTACCTACTACAATTATATTATACTGTGTGTATTCGGTTGTAAAGTTTTTACCTATAAATTGTTAAAATTAATTAGCAATTAATAATTTACAAGTAACAAAGATTAAAGTTACTAAAATTTAAAATCTTTATTGAGATAAGAGGCAGCAACAGTGTCATTCGAGTACTACAATGATATTAATAATTACAACTTATAAGTGCTAGGAATTTTAATTTCGTGACCCGAAATATAGACTATATTTTATAAGTTTATCTAGTATTATAATATGGTTGTGAAATGAGGTAGAAATGTAGAATATGACTACTTACGTTTGTTTATTTTAACAACACAATTGCGTTTGTTTGTAGGTAGATCAAAGAATATTTACATTAAAAAAGACCGACTCGATTGCGTATGAAATTGTATGTGATGTAGTTAAATTTATCAATTGCTCAATAAATATTATATATCTTAATAAACATAACTAGTACAATAATCATATCAAAACTAAAAAATGTAAATAATACAATTAGCTATAATAAATGAATAAACACAATATGAATAGGTAATTAAATTAAAATAATTAATAAGTTAAACAATCTATTTTTTAATACATGCATCAGTTATTATTGTTTATATTCTGTAAGACTGCAGTATCTGACGCATAATATAATTTAAAGAACTCGAAAATAGTAGATACGATTTACTTCGCTTAAGAGTTATGTGTCATAAGTCATAACTTTTTGAACTAAAATACTGTCTTTCATTTCAAAATCACAATAACAATAACATTATTCTTTATTTCCTTTCTAATAATTTGATTGGTCTAGTTGAAATTCAATTTTCTCCTTGTCTCTTACAATTTTCGACAATATTTTTAGTTCAATTTTTTCAATTATTAGGTCTTGTGTATTGTGTATGTTCACCAAAATTTTTTTTTTCATTACCTATTTGCTTATATTACGGTATGAATTATATGTATTACCAATTTGGTGAACTTTGGACTGTCAATTGGTGTTGGCAAGTAATTGGCATTTATTGTTAATAAAGATATGGCTTTGCACAAGGCCACTGGCCGGTAAAGGCATCAAATAGTTTGGTTTTTGATAGTTGTAATAATGCACAATTTTATTAAATACAATTATTCATTTTACATAAAACATATTAAAAAACAACAGTTCATTCAACTTGACTATAATAGTTACCTACTTAATATGATGGTACAATTAAAGTTTATGATTATGATAACAAAAACAATAAAATTTAATAATTTTTAGTCTTATAGAATAATTTTAAAAAAAACATTTCATTCATCTTGAATTTACTTACTATTACACAGGTATTATGATAGTAAAATATATAGTTTATAAAAACAAAAAAATCAATAACAAAGAATTTTATTCATCTTGAGTTCATAATCATATTTTACAATTACATTTAATCTTACTCGTATGTAGTTCATGGCAGGAAAAAATAAAATAATAAGAAAGTAACAAATTTTAGTCTTATTCAATTTCAAATAACAAATTGGTATGAAACTAGGAACTTTATTTGATGTGTTACAATCTAAAGTATTCATTTATTTTAGTGAAACATAAAGGAACACCACATTTAGTACATTTTACAGGACTTCATACCTTGCACCTCTCATAATTACAGCGTACAGGATTATTTCTGACTCGTTTTCGAATTGGAGTTGATAATAGCGATAGTCTATTGTTAGGCCTACCTCTTTTCTTTACAAATATTTTACCTACTAAAATTATTTCACCTAAGCGTTACTTAAAGTTTAGTAGGGCTATCGTCTTATAAATATGCCAATATGTATAGAATCTAATTTGTATTTCAACCAACTATTTACACAGGTCATGTCAAAGGTATGTGTGATCATTCTCATTGTCAACTTTCTATAGATTTAATGAATGTTCTAAAAAAAACTTACTAGTTAGTAGTTGATCATGTTTATCCACTCCTTCCTTCGACTGGTTGTAACATTTTACAATTTCTGGCCTATTTATCATAATGTAAGATTTTTCTTTCTTGTCGTACCTTTTTATGTCATCTGGAATCCCAGAGGTTATGAAATTTGACCCTAATACCACAGCCTATTATTGTCATACCATTTGATTAATCCAATATTGCTATTAGGCATGCCAGAGCTCACTTCAGATGATGTTCCTCAACCCATTTTTGATAATTCTTTATCACTGAAAAAAGGTAGATTTGCAAACCGATTAACTCTATTGTGCCTTCAGAATATATGTAATTTTGTTGTAGTGCATGTAATATGTTGAAAGATGTTAAAAGTTATTCATATACAAAAAATGGTGATTTTCTTTTAGTAGCACGGTAAGTTTTAAATCCATAGCACCACCTAAACCAAATACTTTTTGTATGTTTTCATTTAGTACAGTAGTAGATCCTTGGTAAAGTAAAAAATCATAAACTATACCACTCTCACTACATAGAAGGTACAGTTTTATTCCCCGGGGATTTGCTTACCGTGCATATATTGTTTTAGGTTTAGTTTACCTTTAAACTACACCATTTGTTCATCGGGCGAGACTGTTGTCGACCAAAAACGTAGGTAGGTAAGCTTCCCTTTTCGGCCTATTCACTTTTCAATCAAAGCAAAAAGTTATATAATATAAAATGTAAAAAATAAAATAATTGGTATAATTTTTGTAAAATTATGGCAATTATAATTTTGAAAATTGTTAAAAGTATAAGTTTTAATATTTAAAATATAAGAATACTTATATATTAACATTACTTTTATGTTAATATGCCAAAATATGTATAGTATTATATTATAAAAAAATTAAATAATAATGTACAATTTATAATTTACAAAAATTATATTTATATATATATTATATAAAAGTATAAGTTGCATAAAATGTTGTAAAATAAAATACAGAACATTATTTAAAATATAAGAATAATAAAATATATTAATAATATATTAATAATGGGATTTATATTCCATTATTTTTATGTTAGTATGTCACAATGTGTAAAATATTTTATAAATAAATTGTCATTGTCTGATTGCGTTTATACTTTTAACAATTTTCCTAGGCACCAGGTGAAATAATATCATCACACCCGAATAAAGTAATTGATGCATTGCAACAAATTCGCATAAAGAAAACAACACAAAGAGTAATGCTTTAAATTTTTTACAATAATTTATTACATAGAATAATATTTAAAAAGATTTATTAGATAAGAAAGAATATTTACAAACGACTTGATACAATTACACAGGTGAAGTAATTCTTTTGGAGTAAATAAACATGCAAGGCTTAAATCGGACAAGGGGGCGTCCCTAGGGCCCACATTATGGTCGGCTTAAAATATTATGAAGTTGTAATTTTTACTTTTCATACCAAGTGGAAAATATTACATTTAAGACAAATCAAAGAAAAGAATCATAATATTTTGTATTATATTCGTGTGAAAATGTATGTAGCAGTATAGGTACACAACTACCGCATCGTTACCAGACCTTAACGTTGTACGACTATTGTCTGTATTCAGAATATTTACACTATTTTTCACACACATGACAAGTGTTGACGATGACAACAATAATAGTATTTATTGTATAAAATATTTTTATCACTAATTTATAATTTTGGCCATTTGGTTAATATTAATTTAACCAAATACTTTTTTATTTATAACCGGATAGATACTCATCAATACGTAAATAAATGCGGATTATATATGTATACGTGTAAAAATGCACCCAAGTGGAACATAGACGAGAAATAGCAATAAAAAAGTGAATAATTTTGTTTTAAAGGTTCCAAAATCACCTACTGATTTTTTCTAAATTTTTCTTATACATCTCTTATTTTAAGTATTAAAAGGGGATATTTTATGTTATTTATTAAAATTTTTAATTAATAAACACAAATGTAGGTACTTAATGTTGTTATTTATGCAAATTTTAACTTTTAAATTACATTGTTTTATGGAATATGTAGGTAGGTAGTTAGCTAGTACCTATTATATAAAAATAAGTGTTTTAAATTGTTAATTCTATGTTATTATATACTTCACTAATATTTTACACAAATATTAAAGTAGGAGGAGAATAGCAACGTGCTTAAATTATTAAATTATTTTAAAAAAGTAAAATTTTAGTATTTAACTTTGAATGTAATATTCTAACGATAATATTACAGATGGTTAATCTTACATAATATATATATTATATATATAATAAAACAATATCTATGGTGATACCTACATAACTAATATTTTTTAGAATGTTTGTAGGTATAATGATAAAGTTGTATGTACACCATTGCGGCCAATAGGATTGTATTTTTTCCCATCGATTGGAACCCACATCCTAGTATCAAGCCTCTGGACTACTAGAGGTGTTAATCTATGCTTAGGGTCAGGGGATAACGACGACTTGATGTAGATAAATCTTGGTTGAAACTAACAACCAAATTTATAAATAGTTTTTACACATTTGGAAAAAATATATCAACTCAAAGAACTTACGTTTTTAGAATTGTTCATAGTTAAAATATTTTTACTCTTAGATGTCAAAAGGAAAGTATAATGCATATTACAGTAACAAAGAATTTTGATCCTGTTTAGTCGGCGACAGTTGGCCGCTTAATAGAAGAGTTTTACAATGCAGAAAAATAAACGTAAGATTGAAAATGTGGTTATGTTTGGAGAGATTATGCTATATAGTTAATTTCTTTTACAAGAAAAAATACAGTTAATAGTAAGTAGTCATTTTTAATTCGAGTTTACGGTAAATTAAATATCTAGGTATATTAAAGTTTATAAAGTGTAAATATAACATAATATATTAAATTAATATTTTGAGTATTTATGTATGACTATAATTTTATATTATTTGGGGAATTATAATTAATAATAATTAATTCATCATATATTATTAAATTAGACTACATTTACTGAAATTATATAAAAACATTCACGGTTTGTGTAAGTACTGAATTTTCTTCTGAAATTAATCAACATGCTTTCATATTATGGTACATATAGTTTTTGAGTGTTTTTGTAAAGTATTATATACGGTTATGTGTTATATAAATATATAATGGTAGTATGTCTCTGGAAAATGTTTAAGTTTTAACTACTATTTGCAAGAACGTCTGTTTTCAACGTGCATTATTACATCCCCAAGAAGTTGAAATTCCTATTTAAACAAATGGGAAAATCAATAGCATTCTCGTCCTCATCCAGAACCCAAAATATAATATTATAAATATTAAATGTTTAAATACTTTTAATTCAAAAAAATGTACATTTATACAGATGAAAGAATTACTTATTAACATACTATCAATATTAAAATATCTTATTATCAAATACTACGATCTTAAACAAAACAAAAAAAACGTCTACCTAAATCTTAATATAATAATATAATAATATGCCTACATATACGTGCCAGTACACTCGAGAGTAAGAATCATCGTATAATTATAAACACTCAATTGGTATTTATTATCGTCAATATAATCTTCCATTTGAATTTAGTTTCGTATAGCATTATAATACACTGTTCTAATATTTTCGGTGGTAGGTACATAAATATCTATACAAGACGTGCATGTAAGCGCACACAAACGCGGGTCCGTTGACCCCGACGCTTATTTTTACACAACTCGTGCAATAAATTCGATGGTATTTTTTATACGTTTTTGTCATAATCACACGACCTGGCTGGATAACTTACATTAAACTGTTAGTCGTATTATTAGTGAATATAAAGGGATTTTGAGACACACAAATGTTTACACGTACATTATATATTATTATTATTATAAGCTCGCTTTTCTGTTTCTTATATTATTTCAACTTGAACTAAAAAATATAATATGATATTAAAGTTGTTATTTTTTACTCCTACCTTGTTAGTAAATCGAAAATAATTAAGGTAACGATTTGAATTCGAGGGATTCAATATTAACGTAGGTATAAGGTAAAAATAGAAACTATTTGTGTTATTTTCATAAATACCAATCTATTCTTATATTGGTACGTTTCGAGTATTATGATGATAATTTTAAGAACAGATTTGAATTCCAAACAACATATTTATGTATTATTTGCGCTTGGATGATTGCTTTCCGAGCATAGGAAACTATTTGTATTAACTCCTTAAATTGGTCATTAATTTTCAACAAAATTGCAAAAAGCAGACACATTTTCCAAAAGAAGGCGGGTAAACAATACACGCCCACATTACTGCGTCCGTCTAACGCATGACATCACATAACTCGCGTTCGTATTTCCAAGAAAGAATTCACGTTTTATTTTAGACGAAAAATACCAGTGATGAAAAATAATGAAAGACCGTCGTCGATAGGTGTATATAAGTATAGTATTTATGTTAGTATTGTTAGTATTATTCGAGTTGCACGCAATTTAAATTGCTTAAAAAATATATTCAAACAATATAGATGAAATTCATTATGGATATTTTTAATATTTTGATATTCTCAAAGTTATAAAAACTTTTTTACTAAATATTTATATTTTATTGAAAAATTTGAAAGCAGATAGGTAATGTGGAGGTAATGTGGTGTATAATAATATAGTAATGTTGTGCATGTATATACATATAAAGAATAAATACAGACGGCAGTAAATAACTAACAGAGAATAACGCCCTCTTTATTGCTAACTACCGGTACCTACCTATTTCATAAAATTCTTACAACATAAATAACGTATTTGTAAGGTTTCTTCACACCTCTAATATTTTTTGTTAACAGGGTACACTAAAACACATAGGTACAGCCAGGCAGACAACTAGCAGTTTAATGAATTATAATTAGTTGGCTTATTAATACATAATTTTTAAATCAGATACCTATTGAAAATTGTTCATAGGCCATGTGGCCCATTTCAGATTTCTTATTTCTATTAATTATACCGGCTGTTATACGCAGAAACTATAATATATAGCGTTTTCTATCGTATATACAATATCATGACTGAATGATTTATCATTAATTTCCACATCTTTAGAATAGTAAACAGATTATATTATCTTCGTTTGAATTTCGACTTCACATATTTTGTACGGTTTAATAAATCGAATTAAAAACTCTATTTACAATGCCTAACGTAATGCGCAGTTAATGCAGAACTGGCATGTCACCTGTGCTAGGTTATATGGGTATATACTGACCTAAAATCTGCAGATAATGGTCACGTAACATTTTTGATTTTGTAACTATTATTCTAAAAGGACATATACCATGCCAAAGACAAAAATATTTATTTCAAGAATCTACTTTGTGTTTGCATGCCAACGTTTAGTATTTTGATGTATTTGTGAATTTTAAACTAAGCTAAAGATTAATGTTAAAACCAATTGCCACACAACATCTAAACCACAAAATTTTTATTCTCATCATATGAAAATTGTACTCACAACTTCCAATCTATAAATATACAATGTCTATGTGATCATTTGTCTGCTCCCCAAACTGGTTTTTGAAGGAAAAACCACTTCAAAAATATGAGTAATCAGTGTAAACCTAATAGGAATTCGGCAAACTGAGTTCGTCACTGCGATACGATCGTAGTCAATATTCAGAGTTATTGACACGATATTGATAAACCTACAAATAAGACTAATATAATAACTAAAGCCCAGATTTCAATGCAAAATGCAATACATTCTGGGTGTTCTTGGACAAAGCATTCCAAGTACATTACTCGTTTCATTCAACAGATACTTCGAACGTGACACTTTAAATATGCATTTTTTTAGCATTTTTAGTTTATTTTACTAATTTTTAGTGTACATTATTTATATCGGAGCCCTAATAATAATTAACAGTTACTAATTTTAATTAATGGGCCCTATAGTCTTGGTGTTAATGTGTTATCATAATGAATAAATAAATGAAAAATAAATCATCAAATCGTAACATTTATATATTTGTTGAAAATACATAATAAAAAATATATATCTGAAATCGTATCGCTATTATGCAATGATGTAGATAGGTGAGGGCATATAAAAAAATGTATGTAAATTGTGCTTAAATGCCAGAAACTATAATTGACTCATAACATATAAATGACTTATCTGCGTACACAAATCTATCTGTCTCTGAATGCACTATGCAATGCTGAAGTCGTGTATTATGTGGAAAATAAATTAAAATAATTTATTTGAAATCGTTTCATTTAGTCTTCCTATTTATACCGACAAGTGACTTTTCTGATCTATTGCCGACCACACATAATTCACCACTATTTGTTCGTTATTAATCGTGTCTATTGTAAAGCATGTATTGTGAAATGGTATTTTACTAATAAATGTACGATTTTGAAATAAAAAAAAATTTAAAAAACCTACATTATACAAGATAAGAAATTGACAAGTTAACAAATTTACGGCACGTGCAGTTATTTCGAATATAATGGATGCTGCACATTGCGTAAATCACTAAACTCTATGATATTATATTACAGTACAGTCGCACACAAGCTAATATAATAATATATATAATATACGTTTAATATTTCAGTGGCTATAGCGTGGCAAGTCAGCTAGGGGATGATATTTATTTTAGGGCCCATTTAACATAAGACACTTATTACTGCAGAAAACATTATAGTTTTTGAAAATATTTCTCTTACATAAGTTTAAGTCGTTATAAAGGAAAAATTTTTTTAAGTTCATACCTCTTTCGAATGACAACATATACATTTTTCTTCATATTCCTGTGCAGAATATTATTCGGAGAATTTCGATTTATAAAATTTTGGACAAGAAAACTATTAGTTATAACTTATAAGTATTTAAAGTGTACACGAGCGGAGTTGTGGACCAACCTTTTTCCGGGTGCCTTTGTACCACTCCACTCCATTCAACAAAACTTTAAATACTTACAACACATAAGCTACTAGTCCAAAATTTGTTTGAGCTTACATAGAAGTACTCCAAAAATATTCTACTCGGAATAAAGAATTAAAAATACATGTTATCTATGAAAAAGTAAAACATTTTAAAATTTATGATCTAAAAATTATTTTTTTAGAAAAATTGTGTCTTAATGATTTGAAAGTATATAAAAAATATTTTCAATAGCATAAATAATTTTTGAAATAATAAATGTCTTGCGTTAAATGAATCACCCGGTATGGACATAATTTGCTCTTCCCAAACAATGAAGTATATATTGTACCAATTTGAAAACGGTAGGTATAGGTACCAGTTTTTTTCCACATAAATTGTTATTTAAAACCGTATTGAACGAGTTAATACGTATAGGTACAAAATAAATAGTAGTTACTACTTAGGTATATATTTATTACAGCAGCAGTGTTGCGCATGGGTTCCGTACTCCTATTTGGACCTTTATTATACAATGCAGTACCACATGATTCTAATCCTATACCCATACATATAAACTATGCTTACTTGGAAAGAATCTAGCGATAAATAAAATAAACTTCAACCCCGCTGCCCCGCAAGGCATAAACATTCTTTTAAAGCGTCCGAGACATGTATATTTGGTAGTGTTATAACAGTCGAATTCGCAGCGAACCGAATTCAATATCATTACAAATTCCTAGATGATTTTGTGATGACTTGAGGGGCGTGAGAGGAACATAATCGATGCCACGCACGGGGTTAGGTATTTCAGACACGTTTTGTCCGTCATCTGCCAATTTCAGTCGGTTATATAGTGTAGCGCTACCTAGCCTTATTTATATAAGCCCGAGCCGCTGTTCAGTATTCATAAATATACGACCGTTTTTATTCTCCGGTATCGTAAAAAAGATGGTCGTATTGAATTCCATAATATTTACATTAAAGGCATATCTATGCAAGTAAATTAAATAAAACAAAGTTTAATGTATAGCAATAGGACCCTAATAAAAAAACATTATTTTAAGTCGTACGTCGATCTTTTTTTGGATCTCCAAAATTATCATCCCTGCAGTACAATTTCCTCGAGCAACCTGCACTGTTAAATAACTAAATAAGACACCGAATTTCCTCATATATAATATAAACTGTAGCGTAGAGCGTATTACCTGCCTGGAGGCTGCCAAATAGCCCGAATATTATTTTTAGGTTCCATATAAGCAATATATTTTATATATGATTGGTACATTTTAACAAGAACTTATTTTACGATTTAAAAATAGCCTAATCGATTTATTATGCAACTGTGGTCCAAAAATAAATTTTAAATGAAGCATAGGTAAATATAAATTCCTAAATATAAGATTACCTAGTTCGTGATCGACAAATCGTATATAGTTATATAATAGGAAAAACAAAGAAAAACTTAATTTACCAAATAGTCTTAAAATTATTAGAATTATTAAAATTAAGTGTCTTAACTCATTATATCTGTCTTATTTTTACATTTTTACAAAGTTAATTTGATGTCATTAAAAACTAACTTTTTGAAAAAAATTATATTTTTTAAATTCATTTACAATCGTTATTATTTTTGAATGTTAACATTTATTTTTAGTTTCTTATTCCTATTTTTCGAAGAACTTTGACACATACAGATTGATTTTCCTACGTGTAGTGTTCAATTCAATGTAGGACTTGAATTCAAAATGCACCAAAAAAATTACGAAATTTGTTCTTAAATATAAGCATTTATGAACCAAAATCGTGTTTTAACAAAAATATGATATTGGTTTTAAATTAATGCTAAACAAGTTACAGCAATGTTTATTAAATATTAATATATTAATTATTATTGTATAATTATAATCTCCTAAAGAATAATATACAAATTATAGTAAAATGCAGAAAATAAATTATTTGGTATAAAATATCAAATAATAACTGGATTGGCCAACATTGAATATACCTATCTTTTATCCCTCTACTTAATTGGTACTCTTAAAAAAATTTTTTTCCGGGCTGTATAGAGGTTTTTACTTAAGACATAAAATAGTGCAATTGTAAAATATGATCTAAAAAGTAAAAACTGTAAAATGATGAAATATGCATTAGGTATATGAAATTTCTCTAATAGAATTCGTATTTTCAATCACACTTTTGTGACACATATTTTGTACTTACTTAGCATACAGTACGGTCAACCTGTAGAAAAATGCAAATATATATATAAATCCGAGCCCTAGTTATAAGTATTTAAAATTTAGATGACCCGAGTAGTGTCACAATGACAGATGCGTCGCAATAAATGTTGATCCACTGCTCCACTCATCTAAACAATTTAAATAAGTATTTACTTATGACTAGGGCACAGAATTGTATGCATTTGCATATTTTTAAAGGTCGATCGTACTGTATGTTAAGTAACCACAAAATATGTTACGTGAAAGTGTAATTGAAAATACAATTTCATTTTTAGTGCATATTTCAATATTTTACAATTTTAAGGTCACATTGAAATACTTAGAAATATGAAAGTAAAAAATGATAGTTCATTCAAAAATATAAAAACTGAAAATAATAATAACGAAAACATGTGTAAAATATGTAATTTTTACAAAAAAATGTTTTGAAATAAAATCAAACTATGTAAAAAAATATTTTAAAAACTGGAAACTTTTTGAAATAATTAGTATAGACGCTTAAATGGATCACCAATTTACAATTGCCGTCAATAATAAAGTTGTACAATCGAATGTCATCATGCCGTCAACGATAAGTCATTTCTAGCGGAAAAAATAGTCGGTAACAAAAAATTAAAAAATCGGACGAACAGGTAACGCTCATGCTGTACATTTGGAGTCTAGAAGTACCTAAACAAAATCATTTGCAAATCATCAATTCAACAAATGTTGTCAAAACTTCAACTTATATGCTTTTTAAAAAAATCATCGTGCCTAAATACATTTATTATTTTTTAACCTGTGCATTCAACTTTCAAGATTTTTGATCCAACGAATACAATTTGATTGACAATTAAAGGAAAAAAATTGTAAAATTTAAATGTCTGTAAATAACTCAAAACGATGTATAGAAAATGACGGAATAAACATTTGATGTAAATTTCAAGTATTTACGGTTATTCTTGTTTTGGATTCAACATAATAAGAACATCGTTCCATGAGAAATCGGGTGAACATCAGATGTCGTATGTAATATTATGCAGTGACAATTTGAACTTCAAACACACATAACATTTAATTTAAATCCTGGTAAACAAACTTATGAGGAATCTTGTATTAAATGTTCAAATTTTAGATAAAAAGGAAATTTTGTTCGAATTTTTAGCTCAAAATGATTTGTTAATTTTCATGATTTTGACAAATTTTGTCAACATTTTAACTTAAGACGCTCATAAAAAATTGCTGTGGATTTAAGCTCAATTTTTTTTTAAATTTCTATGAACACCAACTTAAGAGGAATCTTCTGTTAATTTAACAACAATTTTATAGACATGAATTTGAAAAAAAAATATGGACAAATGGATACCGCTCTATAGTAGGTTCAATATTTATCGAGCATGTCATTGTAATACATTTAAACTCAATAATAAATTATTTCATACGCAAAACGATTCTAAGCGGAGATGTTGTGTTATTCTAGCATACTTGTATAAATAATCAAATTGAATAATTAATAAAAAAAATTGAAAATTTCCTTGGCTACAGCCATAAATAGCTACAAATAGCATAACCTACCGGTGAATTTTTTTTATTGATAAAGGTAGAATAACTTGTTGGAAATCTTCCATTAAAATGTCTAATGTTAGCTATGAAAAGAAAAACATTTTATTAACAAAAACATTGTTTTTTAATACATGGTATTAAAAATCGATTAATTGAAATTCGTTATTTTACCGCTGAATATTAAATATCGAAAAACATTTTAAACTCAAACACTCATAAGAAACTAATGTTAAGTTTTAGTCATTTATTTTTTGGTTTTAAAGGTAGAAAATCTTGTGGCGAATTTTATGATACCACTTTTAATGTAAAACTACGAAAAGACAATTTTATGGCTTAAAAGTTTTTAATAACAATAATTTTTAAAAAAATTTACAAAATTCAAAAAATGTTTTAAGGCCAGAAAAAAAATATATTTAGAATTTTTAGTACGTACGGAAAATGCTAATGTAAATATTTGATAAAAATTTCAAGTGCTTACAATTATAAGTTTTAGAGTTTCACCAAAATCCAAAATCGTTTTTTTTCTGTGAATATCAATATTAAAATTTTAATTTGGTCATAGAACTTTTAATTGAATATAAGGCGCAACATTCGTTATTATTATAGCTATTTAATGATATATAAACATAGGTTTAAATTTTTCTAGGCATTCAAGTTAAATATTTGTTAGAAACCGCTAAAATCACCAAGATTTGAAAATTATTTTGTAGTTTAAAATGCATGAACATTTTAAAATGTTTTTACTCAAAATATATGCATCTGGATTTTGAATTTTTTATAATAAGAAATTCATTGTATTGTTGTCATACTATCAAATTTCGGAATATAATATATAATATAATACACACGTAGGTATTATGATTTATGATACAGAGATATTTGTGGAAAATCACAAAATGTGAGATAATATTCCTTGAAAATTATTAGCTTAATTATTTAATGTTTTGTACAAACTGACAAGTCCGTGATACGTATATTTTGTTTTACCAATGATTTTTTTAATTTTAAATTTATTCAGAAATTGTTATATTTTATTTTTATTATTTTTCTAATTACAAAGTGATGTATTAAAAATTGTATTACACTTAAAACATAAAAATTATTATTTGTAAATTATGAAATGGTATGTTATCATGTTTTTGTTTAGATTATTCACTTTTTAATAGAAAATAAATACTATGCTATTAGACTAGTGTGGAGATCTGAAGAAATATTTTAGGTATTTATTGGTTTTGGATACCTAATTAGTTTAAATTACATTTTCTTAAAAAAAAAACTCTAGTTTCATAATTGTGTCTAAGTGTAACCAATTCTCAAGTTCAGAGTTTTGACTAGAGACAATATTGTCCATTATGTACAGAATACTTGGTATAAAATGGTGTATAAATATAAATGATAATATAATTATGATACCTCCATATTTTTGAAGAAAAAAATACCATGGTAAACCACATTAAATATTTTTGAGATTTTTAATGAGAAATTGAGAAAGGTTTTTAAAGATAAGCAGACGATCGGCAAGATTTAAACATTTGTGACATGGACTACTTTAAATGTACACCAATTGCTTCAGTGAGCTTCGAGCTTTCAAAGTTTTTCCGCATTTAAGAACCTTGAAACCTTCTAACTGATTGACGTTGCCATATTTTCTTCAAAACTAAGATGAATTTAGTAAGAAGATGAAAAACAATTTCTTTTTAAGTTTTAACATTTATGAATAGTTTATAATTAAAAATTTTTTTTAGTATCAAGTGAATCAGAAATTAAAAAAATAAACTTCAATTAAAAATTAAACATTTTTTGTAAGACATATTTTTATATTATTTTTGTTTATGATTTAAGTTAAGTGGAAATTAGGTAGGTATACAAAATGTAAAGACTGCAGTTTTCGATGTTTTATATACCAATAATGTCCAATTATTTTTCATGATATTGACTAACATAATAACATCACATGTTACTACCTATAAAAACAAACGATTACATTTCGATCCAAAGTAAATTTAAAATTTATTAAGGTATAAAAATTTAATAATATTGAAAATTGGTGTAAGTTCGCTTACTGCAGTAATATTGAACCACGGGATGACCCTAACGTATTCAAACTAAATTACAGAAATACTTTATACGTAACCTCTACGTGCGACGACGTGCCCACAAATCTGCGAGACGCTAATGAAATACATCTGTCAGAAAAATAAGTGCAGGTTAATGAATACGATATTGCTTTTACACTTAAGTATCTATAACGCTTATTTACATGTATGTGACGATTGACGAAATAGCCTGTGATTATGACAGCCACTCCTACATTAACAAAATAATTGGTCCGGAATGAGGATGAGCGATAAAATGCTTTTATATAGCGCATTCACTTCAGAAAGAGGTTCCATCGTTAATTAAATTTGGTATACTATAATATTGATATAAGACTCCTCGAAATCTCAAAATTTCAAAATGATCGTTTTGGTGTGACAAATTCTGGTGGCCTGTTCATTCTTATACTAACTATGGGTAGACTATACTGCAGACGGTTCTTAAAAATACGATTTGATTGTAATAATGAAAACATTTAAAAATAGTTAACTTACTGAATATTGGAATAAAAATATTTCTATGATACACGTACCTAATATAGTGCTAATATAACTATTAAAACTATCGAATATTTTAAATCAATTAAGTACTTACCTACTTATTTAAATATTCATATATCTTTTTGAAGTGTAAAAAATTCTAGGATTTAAAATTTACAATTTAAGTACCTAATTTAGTTTGATTTGTTTTAACCAACACCAAGTGGACGTTGCATATAATTGTTGTTTATATTTTTCTTTAAAAAACTTTAAATTATATGATTTTATTTTATTTAAATTTTATAAGTTATACCTTCGTAACTAGATGCATATTGATAGCGATTAGCGAATAGGAGGAAGCCACAAATTATTAACTATATAGTCTATGTAAACAGTATATCTGCTGTAAACATTTAATTCAATATTTTTAAATATGTTTTCCAAATTTTAGGTAAATATTGAAAGAACAAAAATAATTTGGAAAAAATAGTAAGATAAGAAAAAAAAATTTTTTTTAATTTAATTCAAATTGTTTTTTTTTTTTGTCTAATTTAAAACTAGTTATTATACTTACTTATTAAGCAAGGAAAATAATTATTAAACACACGATTGCTAAACTGAAACTACTATTTCAAAATATAATATAAATTATAATATTTGTAAACTTGATTTATTTAAGAAAGGTGTATCTATATAATTAAATGTAAGCACATTGAAAAGTAGGTACCAATTAAAATCGTTTTTTGAATTAAGAAAAATAAATTCAATTATTACAAATTTGGCTTACTTGTCATAAAAGTATATTTGACTCACAGCTAGTGAAATTCTTAACGATGGTTATAATAAGCGTCACTGAAGTAGAAATTATAAAATGGGATTTTTTTTTGCTTTATCAATTTGCTTCAACAACAAATAAGGTTATTAGCGTGATGTGTGTTTACATTAGTTTTTGTAAATCTGATTTATTTATTTTTTTTAATGTATTACTTTGTTTAAGGCCTCTTGTCAGTTGTTATTTTTATTTCACTGAGTTCTTGATTTTGTTTTTTCCATACCTATTTAGTCCCATTCTAGTACATAGATATTTTTTTATTTATTTTTTGATGTGTGAGTATGTTTGTATTTGTATTTTTTCCTGATTTGTTTGAGCTATTTGTTTGGAATATTTGGATGCTTTGTCTGCTGCCTCGTTGTCTTGAATGTTGGTATGTCCTGGTATCCATATTAGAGCAATTTTTTTTATCTTGTGCGTTGATTGAATTTTTTATTTTAACTGTTGTTTTATCGGGGTTAAATCGATTTCAGAGGCTAGATATTGCGTTTGGTGAGTCAGTGAGTACTAACCATTGTTAAATACAATTTATTGTATTTTAAATATTTGTAGTTGCTCACTTAAGTACTCGTAATACTTATAAATACCCAAATATGCCAACATAGGTATAATATCACCTAAAAAAAACCCATTAGGATATTTGTACTAAAGCGATAGGCGATAGCGTATTTTGGTTGTATACATAGGGCTCAACTACATTTACAGTGGAACCTCGATTATCCGACATAATAATTGGCACCGCGCCTAGTTTGCGAATACGAAAATGATTTCATTACATATTATACATACATTAATATACATATATATTTAATATGTTCATACATACCACGAAAAAACCTAATAAATAATATTATTTATTTATATTTATTATTATAAATATTATTATATACATTAATTTATTATATAAATACACGTTTAAGTATTAAATGTACAAGCACTGCAACGCTTATATTTGACGTTCGTATGTTACGTAAATTGTAGTTCGCATAATATAGTGGTTTATTAGTATAACGGCGGTTCTATTGAAGTTCTGCTGAACATACTGAATTAATCTAATGATTTTCTGCAAATACCATTTATGATTATAGTTTAAAATGATTCTAAATATTTTACACACATGCATAACGTAATGGAAACGGCAACGATGAATATCAGCTGGATTAAGTGCTTTTCTAAAGCAGTGGTGGGGTTGGGGGCTAAAAACATTAGAGCCTCGATGCCATCGTATCGTCTACATCACATAATCATATTGAACTAAGGCACTGCAAGTAATAATATAGGTAGATTTCATATTTTCATGCTTGTTATAATTACATCAACTGTGTAAAATAGAATAATTATAAGTACAATATGGTTACAAACCTATACGAATAGCACTTGGAAATATTCACAAACGCATAACAATAAAAATTATTATTATTATAATATTGTTCTATCTCACGTTCTCACGAACATGTCACACCTAAAATAAATACAGTCGTACTTTATTATGCAAATGTGATTAAAAACCTACGCCAATCAGTGGGCGGAATAGATGCACGTGCAGCCCGGCTCTTCGGTGGTGCACTCGGAGATTCCAGAGACGCTTATACTTACGACCGACAATGATATAATATGACCAACGTTATCTGCGTCAGATTTCGAAATTCGATGTTACCAGAGATTTTCTTAAACAACAAAAAACATTATTGACAATTTATAACTCCACGTGTCGATGTATCGTTTCGAAATCGCAATCAACCACAATAATATTATTTACTGCAAACATAAACAGATTTTATAAGATACATAAATATAATATATTAGAACGAATAACTTGTGCAATATTTTTAATGAAAGAGCTTTAACTTCATAGGTACGCATACAACGTGGCTTGAAAAAAAAATTGCAAAATTGTCTAATAATATGTTTGTGATAAAAAAATGAATTAAACCGGATACATACAGACAACAGTGACAGGGTGCACTTGCCAGTTGAACACTTAAATAATAGTCTCCTACATATTATTATATTATTATGCGAGTGTAAAACCAGGACAGGATATATAGTGGCGTATTACTGTTTAAAATTTCAAACTCATGATAAATCATCGAGATTGAAAAACGATTCCGAGCCGGCTCAGTTTACCATATTGCAATATTTATACGATGTTTCAAAATATTTTAAATTGCATACAAAAAATTAAATGACAAACATTTTACAAAATTGTTTCAAAATAATATCATGTATAGATAGTAATGAATAGAATAATTTTATATCCTTGTACAATAGTCAATATTATAGTCTTATACACTCAAATCAAAAATTACATAATCAAACCTTTATATGGCTGTATCGTTTGTTCAAAAAATATGTATAATACATTAATACCAATGTATTTATTACTTATAGTCGTAGTGTATGATAATTGAATTGATTCCACTTTAATTCAAACTTATAATTCTTATACCTGCGCATTTTAACTGAATGCGATTAAGTGAATAATACGAAAGTTGTCAATTCAAAAATCATAGTTATTTATTAAAATGGTTAAAATTAATGTAAAGATTAAATTACATAAGCAACGTTGACTAATGATTTGTGTGATTTTTATTCTTGTATACGTACCAATTAGTGTATATTTTGTTTATAGAATCTCATATGAAAAAATATGTATAACATTTATTGGACTGGAAATAAAAATGCCAAATTGTAGGTATAGGAATAAATCTGAATAAAGACAACAAATTAGTATCGAAAATATTGAAAATTATTTCGCGTCTAACGGCAAAATATAAGGGAATAGACTGTGAGTCTCCAAAGGATTATTATTTTTTTTTTAACTGAAAACAAAATTACAGAAATCAATGCCGTTAAAACGGGTTCACCGTATACAAATGTCACAAGTTTTTCGCAATTTGTCGGTAGTTTTTCCTAATACGCTAAGGGAAGCAACTCTGAAAAATGACCTCTCCAAAGTACCATCTAAATAAAATTTCCCATCTAAAAAGTTGCCGCATAAAACTTTTGGAGCACTGCTCCTTCTGCCCCAATTCCTAAATAGTGTATTATAATGGTCTGTGATGTTACTGCGCACATATATGCATAATTAATTACTAGACTGACTAAAAAATACACACTCACACAAACCCACTTAAATACATTACTCGCTCCCTCTAGAATTTGAAATAATTCACCCTACACAGGATACACCTATATCAATCGATATTTAGTTAATTGTAATTTGTATTGTGCAGCTAATAAATTATATTGCGCTATGCGCTTCAAGTCACACAGTTGCACCGATACACCGTGCGATACACCGATCGTAGAATATTTGCCATTTAGATCGCCGATTGTCTAAATCTCTTAGATTATATAATTTATATTTTATTATTCTGTTTACTTTATATATATATATATATATATTCGTAACAGCTTAAGCAATTTAACTTATTTCATTTCCGTGCGCAGCTGCACAGCGTAGTGTATACTATATAAAATGCTTGGGACATTATTATATTTCTTACATCGATAAATTCGTTCATCAGCGCGTTCAACTAAACAGGGTTAATTTTAAAGGTATAATAAGAACCTAAGGGTCTGTAATAACAAGCAGACGGCGATTAAGTAATAAATTGGCAAAGTTTTTAAAAACGTAAAAACTAAAAATAAGTCGCCTCTCAGATCCGTTCTCTTGAACCAGCCAATTAGTTTGTAATTATTATTTTTTTAAACATTTATTAGGTAGGTATTGAAATATAACACGCTGCAGTGAAGTAGCTGGACAGCTAGTAGATATTATAAGTACCTACTTGTGAGACATAATTGATGTATACATTATTCAGAAGATTTATAACGGTCGTAGACAGTTGTATTGAACAGACATATTATAATATTGTCTCCTCACGAGTATATATATTGTAGTGAATCACTAAAAGTTTTATTTTATTAATAATATTTTTTTTTCTGGTATTTTCGACCCAATCGTTTTTATTTATATTAACCGTACAGTGGGTGGGCATTTGTCGCTGACTGATTTTTAAAACCACCCGGTTATTGATGAAAAAATATAACGATAATTATTCTAATTTTGAGGAAGTATAATATTGGGTAAGCAATAGAGAACTATTGTCACAATAATAATAAATATTTTAATTATTTATTAGTTTTTTTTGTTTAAATATATAGACCTTGATATATTACAGAAATTCTAAAAACAAAAAGATATCACTCTTAAATTTATCCATGATTTTGAAAATACCTCTACCTTTTTTAAATTGTTAAATTGTTAAATATTTCAATTGCGTTTGAGCAGTCATGTTTCATAACATTAAAATTTAATGTGTTTGAGCTCTCAAAAAAATATAAATAACGCCACTGGGGTAGTTACTATAATTATTTTGCACTTTTGGGCTTTTTTTGCATTGAAATGAGGATATTTTTGACACAGACATACATATAATTATGTTATTGGATCGAAAAAAAAATGTAAGCGGAAATTGGTTTTCGAGCGAATCTTTTTTTGATTCAGTTACTCGGGCTAGCCAAAACTTTTGTCCTCTCCTATTAAAAACGGAAATTATGCCATTGATTAGTATAGATCTGACACGTAAAGGTTAGTTTGAACCATAGAAAATATAAACGGAACGGGAATTAAAACTGTGCAGCGGCTATAAGGATATCGGAAATACATTTTAGTTTTAGACACCGCCACTCAACGTCCCGCCATTTGGAATACTGATGACAAAATTATGTCAATATCTCGAACATTCAAAACCTTGAACCTGTTTATTGACGTCCAAAAGTTTGTCGTTCAATTGTTTGACATTCGACCGCTTGAAGGGCGTCCCAGACGGACTATTTACATTTTCCAAATCAATTTTCTCCTCTTATATAATCTCTTGTTTTCATGGGTTTTGAGCTATATCAGTGACCTACTCCGAAAACAATAAATATTGCAGAATACTATGAATATAGTGTATATTCTATTTTATTGCAGCTTCTCTACCAAGTAAAATAATTTAAATTAAAATTGTTGAAATAATTAAAATATACGTAATTAAACAAACTTTTTTTTATAATTATGACAAAATTATTCAAATAAAAGAGTATGTAGTAAACTATAAAAAATAATCTATACACTTCGAGCTTTATGTGATAACTAACGTTGTATATATTATATATCATATTATATTGATTTTTTCAGTCATAACTTATAACTTATAAACATATCGATTTACACATAATATTTAAAAAATGATAGTTATAAATACTATTTAAATGTATTCAAATAGATAGAAAAAAATATTTAAAATATGTACTTGATTATATATTAACAAAAATATACTGAATATTTATTAATTAATGTAGTAAAATATATTCTTACTAAAATTGTCATAAAATAGTTTTTGTTGTATTGGCACAGATGCTTTTAATTTCGAGATGACTTGCCGCTTGACTTAAAAAAAAATTGGGAAATTAATATTATTACATTTACAAAAGAAGTTATATATGTATATAACTTATTATAACGAAGAAAATGTAATATATCTATATAATATATTTCATATAAATATTTATAAAATAAAAAAAATTTAACTTTTAGCGTTATCTGAAGGCAACAGTGATGATCGACAAAGAGTGACGAATAAAAAATATCGTGGTTCGAAAAAAAAAACTTCTGAGAAGAATCTATAGACATAAACGAAATCCAGATAATGGTAGGTAAATACTTAGGAAAACCTTATTATTATTATTGAAAATTATTAAAAATGTCTGTACATCAGGAAGAATAGACTATATAGAGTGACATGCACGGGGAGCAAATCACGATTTGATCAATAAGTAATAACGTTTCAATCAATAAACCATCTGGAAACAGACAAGGAAATCTTCGCTGCAGGGTGGATTATGTTAAGAATGATTAAATAATGATATATTAAACAGCTAGAATAAAAAGACGTAAATAACAGAAGTCGTCGGAGAGACTAAAGTCGTAGCCGCGAAACGCCTTTAAGGCGTATAAAGCAAAAATAAATAAATCATCTGATAGCTACAGGCGAGACTTTCCTGCTAAAAAAAAAATAATAATTAATTAATAGAAAAATGTTTTTTTTTTCAATATGTATTGTTAGTTTGTATAAGACATAAATTATAATAAAAAAAAATATATAACATGGTATAAATATTCATTATTATTGTGATAACACAACTTTGAATTTTTTCTATATTTTACAATAATTATTTTACGGCAAAAATAAAAACATGAATAAAGGTATATGTATTTAGATACGTATTGGAATATAAAAAAAGGTTGTTAAGTGGGCATAAGTGGGTAACACTATTCTATAATTTAGGAGTTGTATTGGTGCTGGGTCACTGTAACTATAATTATTCTAACTTAAAATATTTATTAAAAAATACTGTGTTCATACATTTTTTAAATTATTTGGTTACAGATGAACTACCTTTAAAGAACCTTAAATTAAGAGCAAACAAAAATTAACATTTATTGAAAAAAATTTTTAATTTAAAATGCTTTTAGAAAATGTTTAGAATATATTGAAAATAATTAAATAGACATTTTGTGAACATTTCAAGCATCTGTGGTTATTTGTTTTACAACTACAACAAAATAAGAAAATCGTTCAATAATAATTAATTTAATAATTAATTTAGCAATGTGGAATTATTGACTGTCGGAAAATTGGTACGGTCGTTAAAATCCAGGGTTTCTTAAACAATATAAAAAACAATACTAAAGAATTTACACTTCAGATTAGTAATGCATGATATTTTAGGGAAGTATTAATCTAATATACAACGAAAAATGACAATGTGGATAATGAAAAATAAAGATATTGCATGGATTTCAAACCGAAATTAAATTTCGGACACATTTTTTGAACCACTGAAATTAAAATATTTTAAAGTACCAATATTCCGACTATTTCATTTCTTTTATTCAAAACGCAATATACCGTTTACCGAAAAATTTGAACTTCAAACGCTCATAAAAAAATTAATTTGACTTTCCGGTAAACTTATTTTTGTCTAAGGTAGGAAATTATTAGGAAATTTGTATTCAATTTCAAAATCTTAGATATAAATAGAAGTATTTTTATGAATTTCCAATTAATTAAATACGCACAATTTCATGATTTTTCCAAAATTCCAACTTCAAATGCTTATATAATATATATTTGTGAAAAACTTATTTTGCATAAACATTCCCGTTTTTCTTAATTTTTTTACTAACATCTATATGGTTTTTGACATTTTAAGCTTTTTTTCTAACCAATTTTGAGTAACGCTTTTTTTATTGCCTTAGAAACTCAAATCAACAATTCAAAAAAAACATCTATGATTCCTTAATTTTCCTCACAGAGGAAAGAGCTTTTTCCTAAGCTTTGTATCGATATTTTTAGTTTTTATCTACGCATTTAAAAACTATTGGACATTTTCAATTGTTTGCATGCAGAATGCAGATTAACTAGTTAGGTTCGATATAGTTCTAGATATAGCCAGTAAATAATCCATCATAATATATAATGTAACAGTATTTTGTCACAAGCCACTGATAATAATATCAAAGATGGAATGATGAAAAAAAATTAATTCTAGTTACCAATAGATAAGTTAAGTAAACGTCAAGAACGTTTAAATATGAGTTTAAATAGTTAACAAATAATATATTTAACTCTGAAATAGTTTAAAGGTAATATGTAGAAGAATATTTACTGAACTCAATAAAAAAATGTAACTTATTTTATCAATTAACATTTACCACGTAGCTCAAACATAGTGATTGTATTACTTTTTTAAAATAAGAAACTGATAGTTTCGTTGAAAAATTCATTATACATTCCTTCTTATTGCAAACTACACATTTAGTGGTTTAGGCAAAAATGTTTGTATCTACTAAATTTTTAAATGAAGAAATATTTATCTGTTTTTTGTGTTTAAAAATATTGTATACAGCCAAATATTTAACTAATTAAAATTATAATCAGTTAAAATCAATAATAAAGATGATTTTAACTCGAAGTAGGCTCGAAAATACAAGTCATTTATATGACCTCATATTATTTAAAGTCACATAATCACATTGTCTTCTCTTTAGTCGGAAAAATAAAAATTTGTTATTATATCAAAGCTCTTTGGATATCGTGCAATCATCTTATGATACAAATATTAACTATACATGCAATACGTATAAATCCAATCTATATAACTACGGAATTCCGTGCCCTAACAGCTAACATAAAAAATACATTTCTCGTACAATTTCTCATTTTAAACGTGCCAAGACTCAACACTCATATCAGAAGTCAGAATACCACAATGAATGCGATTATATTATTATCGCCCCACATCACTACCAACTATATAACTGTACATAGGTACCGAATTATTATTTAATTTTAATTTTAGGACGGATTAGATGAACAGACAAGTTATCCACTCACATAACATTACAAATTAAAGTTGACAATATGACTGATGAACTCGCAAAGAAAAACAGAAAATTACTACAGTTTCTAGTATGAAGTAAAAAAATAATATATAAATAAAAACCGACTTTTAAAACTATTTTTACACGCTTTTCATTTTCTTTGCAAACTGAACAATATTCGATTCTTATTGAGTATCAGCTCCTCCCTTGGCGCCAAGTCCAGAATACGCCATTGTAATAATGTACCGTTCGGTCCGCGGTCATTATAGTGAATACGGACAATGATTAATAATAACGACGGCTGCGGCGAACGATGTGCACGAGGTTGCTAGCCAATCAACGCCGACACTGGGAAAATTAAACCGAAAGAAAAATAAAACCAATACTGGTGTTATTCGACGGAGAAAGCGTCATCGCGAGTAATCACATTGGGAGCCGGGCGCGCATAAATTCCACTGATTACGACCTCGATCTATGACCTTTTTTTCATGTAAATTAAATTGGTGCTTCTATACCTGAAAAAAAATGAAAATTCCACTAATCGGTACCTATATTTTTTTTTTTTTTACATAAAGAACGAATGTAAATCTTATTTATAAATACAATTTTAAGAATCATTTAGAATTGCCCAAAAGACACCACGAAGATGCAATTCAAATTATCTTCCCAACATTATTTTAAATATTTTATTATTTATTTTATGTGCAAATGTATTTTTGACGTAAATAGTGTATAATTAATATAATTTACACTAATTTCAGATTAATGATCATGAGTTGATACAATAAATACAAAATTTAGATTTATTAATGTATAATGAAGCGGTTATGTGGTTTTAACAAATGTTTACAGAATTAATTGTTTTTAAAACTGTAATGGACTCTTTTTTTTCACCCCACTACGTTTCTTCGCAGGACTTTATGTTCGTTTGTAGTCTAAATCTAAACTTAAAGATTTTTTGACAAAGTAAAACTTTGTTACGTTGACTATTTCATTCAATGTATGTACTTACTCATTTTGAAATCAACGGACAAAACAAAAATACTGCCTAGTGCACAATCATTTGTCTTCCTGTTCGTATTGTGATATGACATTTAGCAAAACGCAGAGACAGATTTAAAGAGGAGGCCCAAATGAACAATTTCGAGTAAGGAAACATTTTCGTTTTTTTAATAAGAATTTTGAACTAAATTACCTCACCTAACTTTAATTAAGTTATATAACAATTAACTATAAATTAATTAGGTTACATATCTATAAAATTGAACTAAAAGCTAAAAGCTTTATATTAATATAATTAGCTACATGTTAAGCTAAATATTCATATTGAAATAGAACTATTAGAAAAGAAAAATGATATGCAAAGATGAATAAAAATATGTAAAAAAACTGCTACCTAGGTTAAAGTTAACATTTCCTTGCTTTCTGTTCTTGTTGAAAAATTAGGTATCATTTGTAATATTTACTATCGTAGTTTGAGAAGTAGTAATTAGGTATTACCACAGTCGAAGGACACATGACACATCATATCTGGAATATTATTAGATCAAATATAAGGAATAGGAATTTATACATATTATAATTGTACAAAGAGATAAACCGTTGTTAACGAATAACGATTTATTTATACAGACGATATACCTATATTAAGTTGGTTATAACAATATTAGATTAAAATGGCAAGATACCTTTTTTAAATGTACTAGATATATAGAATTCTATAAAAACGTCAACAGTGACTACAAATTATAATTATCTAAAAACTTGAAATAATATACTCAAAATATAATAATAGTTTATAATTACTTCTTGAGTGCTTGTACAGTATTAAGTGCATTTATATGTTTTGTAATCACTACCACGCCAAATGAATTTGTTCACACTTTCTTTATAAAATATATGAAGGTATAAGTTATAAAATAATTTATTTATAATTTTTGACTTTTTGGCTTACAATAAATTGTAATTGATTTGATTAGAGGTTCCAACTGCAGCCTGCCATAATTTACTAACCGACCTGAAAAGTATTACATGGAAGTTAAAAATAGAAAAAAAATGAATTCACATTAATCCACAAGTGTTACGTTCCTACGTAGAATAATATATTATAAATTAATAGGTATTTCTTCTTTTTCCGCTACTTATTGTTAATTGCATACTATAACGTTGTTGACATTCAACATTAAATGTGTCGATACGTAATTTAATCTTCAATAGAAATAACATATTGTAATCGTATTTATCGTTTTACACGAACACTAAGTTAACATTATCCATCAACAATATAAATTTGGTTTTATTAAAGTCTTATAGGGAAAATTTGAAATTCTGAGCTCTCGAAAAAACAAAAATGTAAATGTAAAAAATGTTGGACAACACTGCAGGTCTAGATAATTAGGACGTTCAGGTAAAACAGTGTGGGGCAGTTATATTAAAAAATCAATTATAACCTAGTCGGTGAAGATGTGAAATTTACATGTTAAAAATTTCAACCTAAAATCGCCAAGATACCTAACCAATCGGCTTACAATCGCTCATCGTCGGCCGTCAGAACGATGTGATAATTATTAATTATTGTTATTATTTATAAGTTATAACCGACCGATTTTGTGTATTAGGTATATGGTTTCCGGGCATATTTGTGCACCACTGAAAATCGATGGAGTATGACAATCGATACAGTTACGTTATTTGCAAGAACTATTCTATTGTTGTACGCAACCAATATCGCGTTACGGGCGGGGTTGGAACAAGTGGTTTTGTTTAACACCGAAGACATGGTGAACAATTTTTCTCAGCGGAGCCAGACAAATATTTTTTCGAACGACGCCCAACACCAGGGACGGTAGTAATAGAGGTTAAGGTATGTGACACATTTTTACAGTCCGCACAATAAAGATAGTGTATGAAATAAAAATATGTAATTAAATATGAATTTTAACTTCGAAAATTTGAAAAAAAAATTTTCCATTGGAAGAAACTTCACCTAACTTATTTTTAGCTTAACACGTAATGATTTTTTACTCGTGTCTTTTAAAATTATTATCGGTAAACATGAGCTTTAATTTAAGTACCTATATAAATTTTTTTTTTAAAGTTTGGAACCGACGACGCCTTGACGAATTGCTTGTTTCCGCGAGAAGTACCTATACATCTATAGAAGATGTAGATAAAGCGTTTTCACAAATTCAAAACAAAACTGTAACAGACTTTAATAGCACATTATGTGAGATAAATATATTAATAGGTTACAAAAGCCAAACTGAAAATGTTAATGCATTACCTACCTAGCTAAATGTAGCCAATAAATTCTATGACTATAATTCCTATGGCAAATGCTCTTTGCCATTGGCATTAATATCATTGGTTACCATCACAGCTCCGAATTAACGATGTTTCAGAAGGCTAAAATCAATAAAAACCATTTAAGAGCTCGGTACTGGATAGGTAGTTCCGGATTAAACGATTTGATTATAGGTACTTAGTTCTGATGAAGGCATTTTAGATAATAATGTGTAGGTAAATGACACAAGTGATTAAAAAATGAGCATCGTTAAAAGAACGAAAAATCTCAGTGTATACTAGGTAGTTAAAGAGTTGTATATGTTAAAATATTAACTTACTAATCTAATGTGTGTTTTTTGTTATGTATTGTGATAATTAATAATTATATAAGAATTATTTTTTGGAATTTTTGATTTGTAATATTTAATATATAATATTTGTTGATCAATTGGTAGAAATTGATTTATTTTTTTGTCATTATTTTAATATGTAGTTTTAAAAATATTTTAAATAATTAGGTCAAGGTTAGGTTAGCTAAAATAATATGTATTTAATAATTAATAGATCGAAATAATCTTATAATATCACCATTAAATTTGATCGTTTGGTAAATATATATTTAGGTTTGAAAATCAATTTAAGAATATTAAATTTCTTGAATAGTTGTTTTTATTCTAAGATAACTTAGAAAACATAAAATAAAACAGTGAGCTGACAGCTAGTCAAAATAAAAAATTGATTTAGAATGTGGTTATAGCAACAAGAATTTTTAATTTCGGCAGTACCGAGAAATATTGTATGTTGTATTTATTCATGAATTTAATTCGACAATTTTACTCTTAAGTATCACGAAATTGAAAATACAAAATGCCATTAAATTTAATATCGAATTGTAATTTTTTTAAGTTAAAATATATCATAAATTATTACAATTTAAAAATATAGTGAACAATTTCTTGGCAATATACCGACATTCTCAGTAAATTTAAGAATGTATTTAGTTACGTCCTAATTGGTGTAGACAGTGGAGTGTAGTATAAATATAGCAGTCATATAAAATGTCAATAATAATAACAGGTACTTATCAAAATAAATAGTAAAAATATCGTTTTGACATTTTACACTACTGTATAACACTTAAATGGAAAAAAATGTTCAGAATAAATAATAATTATAAAAATGAATATAAAAATATAATTTAATCTTTATAAGACGTTAAAACAGTGTTGAAAATTGTAATAACAAGTGATTCTTTTAAATGAATGCCCAATTTAAAAATATTTATATCAAAAGTTAATTTACAGTTTATATTTTAAGTTCTTCCCGATAAAATTAATAACGAAGGAATCAGAATAATTCAGTTATTTTTTATTATTATAAATATTTTTGATTTATAGTATTGGTCATTGGACAGGACATTTCAAAAATTATAGACAGTAGCGCTATCTGGCATAGGTCACTGAGGTATAAATTCTACAAAAAACAATGTTCCTGCAAAGAACCTACCATTTGAAGAGGACGTAACACAGACAATGGTAACATTCAATTGGAAAACAGAATGCTCTAAATGTGGCACTTTTAAGTATGTATATATTTTTTTAAAAAAGATCTTTTGCACAAAGCAAAACCAGAACATAAGTGTCTTGAAACTGTTGTAAAATCATAAAATGTTCAAATGTCATAGATTAAAACCTTATGTTGTAAAATGTTTTTTAAAAATTTAATAACTTAATTCATTGATTTTCAAGATTTTCTTGTAGAATACAAAAAATACTTTAACCTTAGAAAAAATTATTTGATCAATCAAAATATTTCCACACTTAAGCATAGATAATAATCTGCTCTATTTTTCTATGAAAATTTGTTGATTTTAATGCTATAAAATGTTCTACAGTCAACATTACAAAACATGGACGGGCAGTGTCCTCTTTTTAATGCATATTTAAAATAATTCATTTCTGTCATGAAATATACATTTTGCTTTTTGCGTAGAAATTATATGTATAAGGAACTTTAATCACAGTTATATTTAGATCAAATATAAATGTATGATAAAGATAGTTGAATAACAATTTTTAGAGAATTAACAAAATTAAATAACAAGTTCACCATATTTTGCCATAGGATAACATGGTTTACCATACCATTTCTTTTTTAAATTTATCAATAAGTATTAGCTGGTGTTTGATCTATAAGTTAAAATGTACCTAAGCTAAATTTAATACTGATAATTCAAAAAAATACATCAACAATTTATATTTTTAAGTCGAATTATTACATTTATAATGTTTAAAACAAAGCAATAGCAGTTATACTTTTGAAACTGACGTAAGACAATAGTATAATGTTTTTAAGGATAATACCTATGACAAAAAATAACAATTTGTTTCATTTAGTGTGTTTAAGAAAGAGTAGATTTCCTTATTTGATTAATACACTATTGTAATAATTAAACTTAAATAATGCATTTTTGGTTTAAGGGCTGTATAAATTAGGGCAACAATGTTAGAATTAAAAATATATATTGTATATTATCTTTTATATTATCTTTTTGTATAAGCTACATTTTAAAACATTGTGATTCATAACAATTTATGCATCTTTAAGTAATTCATAAGCATTTCACATTTTTAAAAATATAAACTATGTAGGTATATTGTAGTCCTGAGTTAAGCTACAAAGTCAATCAGTATTTGCAATTAAATGTTAAATATTAGATTTAAATACAATAAATGAACAAGTCAAATACAATATTTAATTAATGCTAAAACGGCCAGAATCAGAACCAATTTAACAATAAATATTTTGACTATTAAAAAAAATCAAATATTTTAAAATAAATGTGTAATTAATAAATGGAATAATAACAAATTATATAATTTATGGTTAAGGCAACTTTTTTTTACGTCAAATTACAATAACAGTCATAAAATATGCTGTTTGCTGACATTATTAAACTTATTACCAGTGACAACAGGAAATGATCACTTGGTAAAAACTAAATAGTTGGCTAATATTTCTAATGATTAAATTTTTCTTTTTACTACACATACTTTTCACCAAGTTTTTAACAATTCGTTATGCATTTGTATCAATGTTTTTCAAAAAGCATTGATTTTCCACACAAAGGTCACTGTTTATATTTTGAATATATATGGTGTATTATATTTTAAATAGATAACGTAACCCTCTCTTTATCTTAATACGGATTAAAGGTTATGATTAGGGCTCGTAAGTTCATGCATTTGCATATCAATCTTGCACAGTTGTATTAAATGCTATATAACATAGAAGTCTATTTCAAGGTACAATGGCGAAGTATTAGAAGTTTTATTTTGCATAATTAGAATTTTTGTGCTTTTTCTATTTTATTGGGCATATTATTTACACAATTTTGATTTTCCTATTGACATTATTGTATTAACCTTCATTTTTTTTACTGAAATACTATACAAAAAAATCAGAATTTTAAGAAAAATGCAACAATTTGTATTTTTTCACTAAATTCATTGCATGGGAATGGTCACGACATAAAATGATAAGAAATATGAATGGATATATCTTACTATTTCAAGAATTGCTTATAATTTCTTTTAATTTTAATCTGCATCTTTTTAGTGCAGAGTTTTAGATATTTTAGAGTAGATATAAATATATATTTCTGACATTTCCGAAGCATATTTTGACAGGTTTTTGGTGAATAAGTACATGCTTATTTAGAAATTGTTTAAAGCATGAACTTAAGAGCCCAGATTATGATAATAACCGTGTTAGTAGTAAGGCCTTAATCACAGTTTTAATTATATTGGAAATTATATTCAATTATTATCACAAGTTAAAAAAATTAACCACAAAAATTATTTAACACATTTGTTATAATAAATTATAATAATTGTTTATATTACACTGGAGTGGCGCATCATAATAATCATAATAATAAAATGTACAAAAAAATATATATTATTATTGAGGTCTTTAACACACTCACTCCCTCATTATTGCTGCTGCTGTGTTTAAGTAAAATAAATCATTTACGATAATTTTATATTAATAATAGTATAATAATATAATAATAATAATAATAATAATAATAATAATAATAATAATAATAAAAATAATAATAAAAATAATAATCATCATCATAATAATAAATTATTAAATTGTAGTATGCAGTGGTGGAGACGGATTATTTGTTATTTTTCCACTATAAATGTTCACGTCTATACAGTTTTAGTATAAATATATATATTATACATATATATATTTTTTAATAATACTTATATTGTATACACGCATAAATTAACTATTTTTTTTACATTATTTTCAAACTTAAATTTCTGGGTGTTATTTGAAAACAAAGTGAATACACATAAAAATAATTATCTTTAAGGATTATCAGTCTGCTGTTAATCTTATACAATTGGGAGGCAGCTTAAAAAAATATAATTAAAAAAAAGGGAGAGGATTAATAATACAACACACATATTTGCTAATATAAATAATTGTTATTGCTTTGGAAAAAGTCAAATTATTGTAATTTACTTGGACACAAAAAATTGTTGAGGTCCTCCTCCGCCAGGTCCAGATGGACCTCCCCCTCCTCCTCCACCACGAGTATTGGTGGCATACAATTGTTGCTGGAAATTATGAAATTGCTGGGCATAATTTGGATCAGCTGTGGTTGGACCGATGAATGAATTTGCTGCAGGTGGACCACCCCTAAATCCAACAGGACCACCGCCAGGTCCTGGACCACCTCCACCACCCATTGATGGCGGTAAAGGTTGAGTAGCATCTGGAGGGCCTGGTCCCCCCATCATTCCTCCACCTTTATGTTGCTGGGGTGGAGGACCACCTGTACCACCTCCCATCATCATCATTTGTTGTTGTTGTGGATGACCTGCTGATGGATGATGAAGAGGTCCGCCACCACCAAACATAATATCTGAAGGTCCTCCGTTATAGTTACTACCACTCATTCCCATTCCGCTGTTACCACTTCCTAGTCGTATCATACCCCCTCCTGAACTACCACGCATCATTCCTCGACTATTATTAGGACCACCAGGGGGCATACCTCCCATACCACCTCCACCAGGAGGACCACCGTTACCACACATCATATCATTAATTCCAGCGCCGCCATTACTATTATTGTAACCGCCGCCACCAGAATTTGGAAAATATTGTAAATTGTGTGTAGGTACTTTTCCATCTAGATTAGACAATGGATTTCCACCATTACCAGGTCCACCAGAAAATCTTTGCAAAAAATCTAAGCCAGGTTGTTGCTGTTGTTGTTGATTTTGAGGAGGAGGAGGAGCACCTCTAGGACCGCCACCTCTAGAATTGTTGGGTAAGTATTGTATTGTGTTGGGTGCACTAGGTTTCACCTGTATATTAGCACCACCATTATACAAGCCTCCGGGTCCACCTCCTGCTGGTATTCTAGGCATTAATCTTTGCTGCTGTTGCTGTTGTTGTTGGTATTGTTGTTGTTGCATCATTGATGAAGATTTTGGTGATAATGGACCACCACTAACACAGGAATTGATCATCATACCACCATTCCTACCTCCACCTATTGGAGGCATTCCCATTGGTACTCCACCTCCTGGTCCCATGGACATTCCACCTCCATTAGGACCTGGTGGTGGTGGTCCTTGTCCGATCCCTGGTCCAGGTCCATACATCATTCGACCACCACTACCAGGAGGACCACCCATTCCACTTTCGTGCATTCCACCACTGCCCATTCCCATTGGACCACACATAGGATCATTATTACCACCCATCATGTGCATTGGTGGACCACCTCCTCCACCGAAAGGTGACATCATTCCACCTCCAGGATGGTGATGTCCTGGACCACCAGGATGATGTAAAGAAGGTACTCCACCGCCATGGTTAACAATCGGAGATGATCCTCCACCAGCTACATTATTAGCTAATTGTTGGTTCATTTGAGCCAAAGAAGATATCGGATCAAAATGTTTCATTGGTTGCTGTTGTGATGTTTGAAGACCAGCTGCAACTGCAGCTGCCGCGGCAGCAGAAGGGTTCAAAGGCATATCACCAGGACGAACAATATTATATGATTTCATATTTGAATCAGTCATTATCATGTCCATATTGTTTTGAGATGTAGGGACCCTAAAACAATAAAAACATAACTATATTAGAACGATTAATAGCAATATTACATAATTTATTTAAAATATGATTATTACTACTAACAACATAAAATAACGTGTTTGGCTCAGATTTTATAAATAAATAACATACATTTAGTTTAAATTTATATGCAATACAGACTCATCGGTGCAGATCATTGATTGTTTAATGTATTGTAAATAAATCCAAAATAAAGCAATTAATAAGAATCAACTCACAAATAATGTCTTGGCAATAAGCGTGCAATTCAATTTCTTAATCTTAAATCCCATAAATAAAAATAAATTTGAATTGTCAAAAATGATAATATAGAAAAAAAATTAATTTTGGTGTAGAAGATTTAATTTTTGAATATTTAGTTGGAAAGTATTCTAATATTGGAAAAAATATTACAAAATCTTTCAATGAAAGTATAATATAAAAGAATAGTGACAAATGTTCATTATTTTTAAAATAATATGCGAAATAAGTGAATAACACTAAATACAAAATTAATAACAAAATAATTATAAATCAACTTATACAGTTGAAATGAAGATATTATTAGTTACAATGAACCATGAATAAAATGTACAAATTTGACATTCTCTGAGATAATTAATTAATTTTGATGGAACTTATATTAACTAAATATTTGATATTGTTACAAAGATTTGATCATATTATTTCATTTATATATAAAATTCAACTAGATTGACTTACGAGGGAGACATCGTTGAAGTAGTTGTAGTAGTAGAGGACGATGAATCTTTCAAACCTGTATTAGGTTGTTTTTGAATGGTAAGTTCTTGACCATCAAATGTATTAAGGTACTGAATGTGTTGAGGAGAAGGAACAGGCATTAAATTAGGTTCATCTCCTCTTTTAGATAGCTGTTTATTGTTGTGACAAAATAATCCATCTACAAAGGTAATAATAAATAATAAGTTACAAAATAAATTAATATAATTTATATTAAACTATATACCAGGAGATTGTTGACCACCACCACTAGGTTGACCCGGAGTAGCAATGTTAGATGAGGGTGAAAATTCGTTGGACATCGGTCCTTTTTGTTGTTTCATAGATGAACAAGAATTGTGGCCGGGTGACATATGAACTGGTGTACCTGGATTACTGGATTGTAGTCTTGATCCATTGCTACCAGGAGATCGTACAGCAGTAGGGCTCATATTTGATGAAGGTCGACCACCAGCTGGAGAGTTAAGTGCTGAACATGTGCGAGGAGATGGCAACGACAAATTGCTATTTGTTACTCCAGTACCATTGCCAGCTAATGGTGAGTTGGGGCTACAACTTGGTACTGAAACAATAGGAACGCTAGCAGATCGAGCTACTGTTTGATGGTAAGAAGGCGGTGGCCCACAACGTCCTCCATTATCTTTCTTCTTCTCATCTTCATTGCCAAACATTGATTTTGGCCAATCAGATGAACATGATGTGGGTGTCTTAGGTGGCAATAAGAGGTCACCTGCAGAATTAGTTGCTGCTGCAGCTGTTACAACAGCATCTACATCCAAATCATCATCAATAGAAGGCATTAAATCGTCCATACCACCACTTCCACTGCAATTGTCTAACGGACCTCCAACAGAAGAGGATGACGATGTAACAGGTGGGGGTTGCTGTTGAGAAGGTCCTCCACCACTATTTGAGTTTTCAGGAAATAACACTAGTTGAAGTTTTCGTAAAGTCGCTTGTTGTTCTTCACGATGTTGTCTTTGTTGTGGAGTCAAATTTTCATCAGGTACTTGAACACCTAACACAATAAAAATATTATAAAATATGTAGTGTTAAAAAAAATGTTAAAGGGTACATAATAACATAAATAAAAAAGAGCTTTCAACTCATTATGTTTATAAGAATAAAAATTTTAATTGACTTGCGACAAGAAAAGAGAACAGAGATTACTTAATGCTCATTTATTGTATTTTACACATTATGTAAATTAAATAAGTGAAACATACTAACTTTTTTTTTTTTTTTGAGGCTTTAAATTTTGCATTAAGTTTAGGCATTAAATTTTAATCATTTATAACTGTTTATTATGTATTTGTTATTATAAACATAATTTCACTTAAATTATCTGTGAAATACTTATGAATGGGGTTTATGGTTTCCAATGAAATACTCACCAGTTAATGAATGGTGTGATGTTCCTCCTAGCGATGAATTTCCACTACCTATAGGATCATCAAAGTCAGCTAAAGATGGCATCATAGAAGCTAAAGAATTGTGGCCACCTGGTGAACCACCTGGGCCTGAAGGTACTGATACTGGTGGTCCACCAGATGATGACATAAGACTATCCATAGAGGATGGTTGACATTTATTAGGGCCACCCATAGTCATCATGTCAGACATACCATGGTGGTGAGGAGGTCCACCCATTCCAAGAGAACCTCTATGGTGAAGTGCACCAGAAGGATGATGTGGAGGAGGATGATGAGGATGGTGAGGACCACCACCCATCATTGGTCTATGACCGCCATCCATCATATTAGATGGATGATGTGGATTTGGGTGGTGCTGCTGATGATGTGGGTTGTGATGATCCATTAAATCCAAGTCCATACCATTCATGGGCATTCCACCACCGCTTCCAGGCCCCATAGAACATAAATTTCCTAAAATTGAAAATTAACAGTAATTTTAGTAAAACATTCAAATTTAAATAATTTCAAATAAATACCATGCTGATTCATCATTGAACCAGGACCAGGACCCATCATTGATTGATTTGAATTATTGCTGTTTATTAACATTCCAGGACCCATTGGTCCTCCACCACCATGAGCTGACATACCCATAATACCATTATTCCCAGGACCACACATTGATCCCATCATATTATGATTTGAAGGATGTTGTAGCTGTTGAGGTCCAGAATCATTGATATTGTTTCCCTTAAAATTACAATTAAAATTAAATTTTGACTTTTTTTAATGTCCATTATAAATTAAAAAATATAAATATGTAAGTAGAAAAATAGTGGAATATAACACTATTAACCATTCAACAATACGATCAATCCTAAAGTGAGAATCATAACGATGTGTTAATTACTCAGGTTCTAGAAACCTTATGAAAAAAGGAGATGTAAATAATAATTATCATTGGATCGTTCGTGGTTGTTTAGATACTATAATTCTTCATTGCTATGGACTAGCGTACCGTGTCCCGCCATAAAGGTAATTACGGGGTGACAAAAGGCGTATAAACCAGGTACAGGTTATACACAATATAATATGAGGGATGCGACGTGTTTAAAGATGATAAGCAATTTTCTATTAGAATATTGTAAACGAGTCTGTTGATTCTGGGAAAAACTGTAATAATACTTAGTCACACTTATGATTAATAATTCATAGGTGCATAGTTATCTCGAATACCACATAATAAATATTCGACTATACACATTGCGACGCCCGGGATGCGCTCTCAAGAAAATTGTATCGCGGCGTGGGCCGTTAGTATTTCTCGGTACGATAGTCGGCGGACACAGCATCCGTGGGAACGATAATCGTACCAAGAGGGCTAGGAGAAGTAGAGGGTAGGCCTATACAGGAAACCCCCGAACAGCCCACATTCAGATGTGATTTGACCAGATGAGCCAGAGCACCTTCACGCTAGTCAGTCTTTTGATTGTATTATTTTGGACTTGGAATAATTTCGAACAGTTAATTATATATTTGGACTTAGAAAATATTCGATTCAACCCGATATTTTTCTGAACACTGAGTAATTTTTTGTGACAAATATTCTAGCACAGATTATTCAATCCACAGTTTTAAATTACATTTGTTTCTTTTATTAAATAATAATAAATACTACATCATACAACAAGCGTTGCAATATTAAATAAATACACCTCATCCTATTCCCCTCATCGACACCTGTAGTCGCCAGACCACTATAGTATGTTAAATAATATGTTCTACTTTATTATTTTTATCACACATACTTTATTATTTCTTAAAAATATTACTATGATTTTATGTTATAAGAACATTTTAAAATATCTTAAGACTCAGTTTAAAGTAAAATTTCATATTATTATTAGTGAAAACTGAATGAAAAATTATTAATTTATAAACTATAATATACTTTAGATTCAAGTACACCATAATCAATGCAAAAGGGTGTTCTATACCTATTTCTTTGACATTTGACAAGATTTAATCAAGACAATTTGTAAGTTACTCATATTCAAAACTGTAAGAACTCTATGGAGACCAAACTAAAAAAAACAATCGGTCAAAAGTTGTATGGAATACAACAATTGATATCTTACGATAATTAATTATTTTGATATTAAAAAAAAAAAATTCAAAGTATTTATCAAAGAAAAATATTTCTGACGTTTAATTACTTATTTGTAATCACTAGCTAGGGACTTCTTATCCTTAAAAAATTAATTGAGAAATGAATTCACCGAACAGATTTCTAAATCATTAAGCTTATGTTTTGAACAGTATAAAAAAACATGCAAATCTCTGTAAGTCTTTAGCCCTAGTAACTAACGCTTGTTATAGTATTAATAATCATGATCTATTTTGTGTAATAAAATCCCCTGCACAATTAATACAGTAAAAAGTGAAATTTGCCTAATGCAATCACTGGTTTATGAAATCAAAAAATAACCTACAACAAATCACATGTTTATAATTTTGATTTAAATTTTTATTAGTGTTGCCGGATTGTATTATTGAATCACTTTAAAAATTTAAAATAATTAAAATCAGAGCTGATTTGAATCATAAGTTATGATTAAACTTTTAATTTAGTTGATAGTGATTTCGGCATTATGAACTAGTAAAAACAAGTAACTAATGAAATATAATGAAACTATAATGTATACCTATTACCTATGTCAACACTACACGACACGCGACACTGCTGTGTTGTACCGTACATGTAGTAATAATTCTATTTCTGGTCAGGCATCGTTATCTTAGATAAGTCACATATCTACTACAGACTATTACTGTACATTACTAATTAAGACATAATGATCGTATATACGATGGTTTTAATACGTATTTAATGTATCAATATCATATCACTATACTGGTAAACAATGCCTTCTATAAATCAGAAGACAGAAATGAGATATTCAAGATTACTAGTCATAATTATTTGGACTAGGTAAATGTAACATAAAAATCAGTAAATATAGATTTAATAAGATTATGATAGTCTACCCTTTGTAAGAAATTTTCAATATTTCAATATTTTTAATAAAATAATTTACTTAAGTTTATAATAAATTAATTAAATAGTTTCTTAAACAATATAAAAGTAGAAAATATCCTTGGCACACTAGATCAAACACTCATTTAATTAAGAAATAATAATATTAAGTCATATTTTGTATGAATAAAAGTATAGTTATTTTGCTATAATAAATGCACAATAGATAGAAGCAATAAATATTACACTAACATACTATTATTGATTATAAATATTAGCATTTGTAATCAATGATATTATTGTTAAATAAGTGGGCATAACTTTTTTTTTACTCTTTGAATTAAAATTATTCATTGGTATGATAAATAGAATTTCCATTCCTAAAAAATAATGATAAAAAATATATGAGAAATATAGTTGAGACATAGGGTGCTTCGGCCCATGGAAAACCACAGGGCGAGCCTATGGGCACTGCTTATAACATTTAGCAATCAGTAAGTAATGCCATGGCAATACATTGAAACTTTTATTAACACATATGTATAAACTAAAACAAATATTGCATATCAATTGGATATAATTGATTAAAACTAACCTGATGATGATTCCACATAGGCATTCTTGCTCCAGGTTGTTGTTGCATCATTGGATTTTCCATTGAGGCACCTGATGGACTATTACTGTTTTTCATTGCTCTTGAATAAGGTGTACCACCGCCATATTTCGGTTGTCCGCCATGAGGAGCCATACCTTTGTTAAGTTGTTGTTGATGTTTCATTTGTTGTTGGGATGCAACCACATTATTCATCCACTGTCCAGGGTTTTGTCTATTAAACTGGTTAACTTTTAATGGATGTTTCTAATAAAATTAAAAATGCATTAGATTTTATTTTTATATGGGTTATTGAGAATTTTCAGTTGACATATAAAAATATTTCACCATACCTCTAGGAATTTTTTTGTTCGTGGTTGAGCACAATGATAAGCTATAATAGTAGGATATTGGCCAGCTAATACAGATTCAGCTGATTTGTTTGCTAAGCTCGTGGAAAATACAAAAATCTGACTTTGTTGTTGCATGTACTGTTGTTGTTGGGCATCCATATTTCCACTAGTTGTATTTGATTGTTTGTTTCCTGTAGCATTCGCACCTAAGACATTGCTCATTAATGGTTGTACTCCACCAGAACCATCAATTAAATCTGATGGCCCTCCACTGCCACTACTCATTGAAGAAAGTACAACTCGATCACACGATTCTAAAAAAATATTGTTTAATATCTAAAATTAAATTAAATAATTTAAGTCATACCAAAGTCAGATTCAACAGTAGTTGTGGTTGTGCTTGTAGTATTGTTATCTTCTACTTTAATGCCACTGTTATTACTGGAATCTTCGTGCTTAACTGAAGACACCATATAATAATTTTAGTACCGGCAATTTTTTTTTTTTTTTTTAAGGCAATAATCTAGAATTAATACTCACTTTGACTAAGGCAAATATCATTCGACATTAGCTGTTGTTTTTGATCTGTGTTAGAAGAACCTGGAGAAGTATTGCTACTAGCACTTCCACCAACACCACTTTTATTATCAGCTACATCCCCACCAGCATTATCTATTAAAGCTGTCATATCAGATTCGGTTTTGATAATTCTGTCCAAATCGTGATGAAGTTCACTACTATTATTATCAGGTGTTTTGATCATTTGATTATCATCCCCAGCATTAGGTTCCCCTTCACTACTAAATGATGAAGACTTGTTTTCGATGTATTGCTTCTCCTTGATCATCACACGCGTGAGCTTATGTGATAATAAATCTTGTGGAGCTGTTGAAATAGAACATCAACCAAATTAATTAAATAGATAGGCACTAATGATAATTATACAATCAAAGTTATGGATGTATAATTTAATGATTTAACATATCTATTAATTTAATTCAAAATTATAATTAGTGAGGTATAAATATCTTTAATCACATCTATTCAAATAGATTTGAGTAAAATATTTTCAACAAAATCATAAATTATGAAAATAACACTTTTAAATTTTTTTATATTTGTTTGTTTATTTATTTTATTTATTCATTAAGTGACACTCTCGAAGGTTAATAAGATACAGAAATACATTAGAGTGGAATAATACAAAACACAGCATGCATATAACATAAATTAACAACAATATTTAGTAGTTTATAGATGAATGATAAATCTGTATTTAGCTGTCTAGATTCTAAAGTAGGTATTTGGCATAATATGGAGACATCTTTTGCTGGATAACTAACCAAACCAATTCCATGGGTAATAAACAAGAATCATGTTAGAAATTTCTCAAGTTTATCTTTAAGGCCAACTTGAGTTGGGTTACAGACAATTAAAGAATTGGGTAGGATTATTAAATTCTGAGCTATATCTTTTCAAAAATCCTTATATTCTAATATAATCCTAAGTGAATAGTTTTGCTACAAATTAGATTAATATGTTCAGTTAAGCCTTGATTAAGCCTAAGTCCTTTGATAAAGAACCTAACGCATATATTTAAGATTAAAATCCACAATTTTATAATCAGAAGTTATTTTTTGTTTACAACGACAAAATGAAATAAATGTACATTTGGAATTATTCAAATTCAAGCCATTGTAAGGTCTAGTTTATCTAAGCCCTCATGTCTCAGGTAACTAGTTACTAAAATATATTTAAAAACCAGTGTAACCACTGTCTACTCACAACAGCATGATATAAAATTAATTTATATTTAGTTATCAATAACTAATAATTATTAGTAAGTAATAAATATCAATGAAATAACCAATAAATTTAATGTAAATTCATCATGATAAATATCTTCTGAGTTAGATATAAAATATTTAAACCATACCCAATCATATGGCATATCAATATTTAACATTCAAGTTGGTAGCACAATGCAAATTATTAGGGTCTGTCTATACGCAGTCGATTAGACCACCACCGTCGTTATCATTTTGTGATTATCAAAAACAAAGTTGTTATCATATCGTATCATCCATTATAATAAATACATACATTACATTTTTCATATAATATAATATAATAACATATTATTATATAAATTGTATAATAAATCTTTTATTTTATAATATAGGCACCTATACTTGACTGCTAGTAGAATTTGATGCATATTTTTTGCATACACAGCAATTGCAATTTTCTTAACACGTGTAGGTAATCTATATTACAATATATTTTAAAATACGGAACCTTAAAGTACCTATAAGACGGGACTTCTGGCCATAGAAATGGAACTATTTAAAATAGTTAATATTTAGTATTAACTATTTAATATGTTATTAATAAACTGAAATGGAACATTAATATAAATATAGTATCTTAAAAATTTAAAAATTTAATAAAGGTGCCTAAACAATACAGTAATCAGAGTGTAAAGTCCTACTATTATGGTAGTAAAAATTATTAATTAATAATTATACTACTATTTGCAAATTAAATGTTTATCTTACCTCAATAGTCAAATAATTATCTCAATTTTTCTCTATTATGGGAAATTAGGTAGTGGCTCGATAGGGAAGGCGTAATATAATTTTTTATATATCATGACCAAAGTAAAGTTATTATTTACTAGTTAACTCTTTAGTTTAAGCACTTTCTAAAAACTTCTAACACTATTAAAACTATTTTTGATTAACTGAGATTATTTAATAATCATTGCGTCATCTGTGTACAAAAAAAAAAAAATATATATATTATTGAAGATAACTTTTCTAATATTAAGATTGTATCATCTATGCTGGAGGACTTTGTTGAAAGAACTTGTACACAGATTGCATGTGTTAAGAAAATTGAAATTGCTGTATATGCAAAATATGCATCAAATTCTACTAGCAGTCAAGTATAGGTGCCTATACTATAAAATAAAAGATTTATTATACAATTTATATAATAATATGTTATTATATTATATTATATGAAATAATGTAATGTATGTGTTTATTATAATGGATGATACGATATGATAACAACTTTGTTTTTGATAATAACAAAATGATAACGACGGTGGTGGTCTAATCGACTGCGTATAGACAGACCCAAATTATTATAGTTTTATCAATATAATATAGTTTTTGGACCCCTGATTTTGTGAAATTGTAACAGTTGCTGATGATCAAGATGAACTAGACAAGTTAAAATTGAATACAATGGGAATGGTTGTCTAAGTCACTTTGAAGATGAAGTATACTATCAAATGAGTTAATAGTTGTATATAGTCTTAGGCTGTCTGCAAATAGTTAGAATTTGAAACATTTTAATATTGGAAAAATATAATTTATAAAAATTAGAAATAAAAAGAGATAAATGACCACCTTGGGGTACACTACCAGGTGGTGTGCTAAATTTTTCAAAGCTTTGATTTTGCTCTGAGAAGTCAATTAACATCAGACATTTTGTTATTTTTAAGTTTATATAGGTACATATCATATATAATATTATGGTTACCTATCTTAAGTCTATCTTCCATACCATTTTGAATACCACCATAAGTCACAATTTATATAATTTAATATGAACATATTAAAATAATTGATAAGATAGAAAATATATTATTTTATGAATACACAATGTATCTAAATTAAATTTTAGAATTTAGGACAAGGATAGATTATAAGCCATACAATTTTTATTTTTTTATTCAGTTTAAGTTTAATGATAAATATTTAACAAATTCTTTATTTTTACGATATCTATAGTAAAAATGTTTAAATTAGAATGATACAATAAAATTTTTTTGCAAAATTCAAACAGTAAAAAGTTTGAAATATGAAGTGTTGAACACATACAATAAGGTATAACGAGGAAAATATTATTAGATAACAAATATTAAGACAATTAAACAAATATATTTGTAATAAGTGATGGGTACAGATTTGAAATAAAGTCATGATTCATCATTGAATACATAAGCGAAAACAAGATAATAAAAAGTGTGTTAAAAAATACAATAATTAAAAAAATGTTTTTCAGTATATCTTTAACTTATAATCAGCAAATATGATATTTAAATAATGATTATAATAATAAGGTATATAAGGTTTCAACTTTATTGCATTTGCAACTTTTTAGCACTGTGATTTATTACTTTTTAAGTTTTTAATGTGTTTTGTGAAATGTATAGTTTAAATTTAATTGTTAATTTTGTTTTTCCTATAAGATTAGTGAAATAGCAATTATTCAAAATGCTGCATGATATTTTAACTTTTAATATAATATTAAAAGATATTTGATTTTAAATCTTACTTTTGTAAGTATTTTTTTACAATTAAACAAACATAATTTTACCACAATTTTTAGTGCCACAGAGTTAAGTTAAGGGGTCATCCACCACTCGATCTTTAAAGGAATATTGGACGATTGTATTAAAGATTAATTAGATTAATATCGGTTGATAACGTATAATCTTAAACACACCTTAAAGTTTTATATAGGTACAAAAACAAGTAAGTATTTATTAGCAAAAAAAAACATATAATTTTCCGATGAAGAAATAATAAAAGAAGAATAATATCACAAAATGTATTATTATGCTGCATATAATAATGAAAATTAAAAAGTGGTCGATCAGCAGATACCTATTTAACATTTTTAATGTAGTTCACTTGTTGGAAAAGGTTAGCTACAACATCCTGGTTTAATTATTGTTAAAATTTATAACGGAGTATATAAGGCACACTTTTTTTAGTAGCAAAAAAAGTTAACAAAAATTGGTGTGTAGTTTTTCTATGTGTGCAATTCCATTTTAACCCAATTTCTGCTTAACAATGTATAGAATTTAAATTATTTTGGTTATCTATACGTCATGAGGTAAGATACTTAATGTAATGAAATAGATTAAATAAAAGACATACAATTATTTTACTTTAATGCAAATACGTAACATTGATTAAAATTAGATAATAATATTTGAACTAAAAAAATTGATTAGATAGAAAGGTTAATATTTTTGCTGATCAACAATGTCATAATAATGATAATTAAGTTCATTTTAATTACCTCAATTTGTAATGTAGGATATAAAATTCATATTTATGTTTGTATTTATTTTACTATTAGTTATTGTTACATTTAGTTAACATTTTGAGAATCTATATGGAGTGTTCTTAGGTTGAGTAATCACATTCAATTTGTATAATTATTACTTATCTTAATATAGGTACCTATAATTTTAATTTTACTAATTTGAAAAGTATTTTAGGTGTTTTTGAAAATAATAAAATAACCTTTGAAAATAAAATGGGAATTGACAAATATATTTCAAAGAATTAAGAAGCTTAGCTTTAGGTAAACTTCAAAAGTAAAATTCAATATTTTCATGCTTAACAATAAAAAAAAATTTTTTTATCCCTGAATGATTTCAGTTATCGAGAATTCGCTGTATTAAGTTAATGACTTTACAGAGTATTTTGACTACAGTTACTATCAATGATACCTACTTATTGATTACCTATAGTTTCTTTAAAAGTGTGGTTGATTTAACTTGATATCCAATATCACAGATAGTCTAAGACTATATAGTTACCTATTAGTTAATAATAGTAATCAAAGATAACTGGGGAGATAACCAATAAGCACCAAATATACAGTTTCAAAAATCCTCAATGGTAAAATTATTAAAACCAATTAAAATGGCAAGGAAAATTATTGTAATGCTGCAATTAAGTACGTACATACATTAAGATAAGATATGATGAGTAAACTGGCATACTAATCAAAAATAGAATTATTTAATATTTTAAAAAGACTTTAACCTTTGTCCTTGCCAATTCTACGAACCTAATTCTTTTAGAAAAAAAAATACTATAAAACTTAATATAAAGTTATTACAAAAACAACGTTGAACGGAATACTTTTACATAATACATATACATCTATATTGCCTTCATATTAGTCATCATGCTTAGATAGGATTAATACTTAGGTATACAAATAAGAACATATACCTATTATATGTCTGTTGTTTTAACTGTAAAATGACCTGTATAATTTCTCAAGCTGTTCAACTTTTTTATACAATGGTAGGAAAGAATATAAATAGGTAGAATGGTATCTTCTTTTGATTAAATATTGTAAAAAAAATAATACAACAGACAGGTAGTTGTAGGTTAGAACTGGGGTTTAAACATAATTTTGTACTTCTGTAGGGTAGAGCAACTGAGCAAATTACTGGTCAACATCATCAAACAGTGATACGCTAAAAAATAGCTAGGAAAATACATAAAACATGTAGGTACCTACGAACAAACAATGGTCAGGACGTACACAACACTAACACGACACACCTAACCCGAGAAAACTTAACATAATGCTACAATAAGGATGTTACAACTCACATGGACAATTTATAATCACTGTGGTGTAATGTCGGTACTAGACAAATGCATGCATAGTCACCATGCGTTATGGCACTGTCCTGCGTTTGTTTCGGCCATTTGTTTCGCCACCGCCAGTGTCATCCGATTGCAGTTGGGCCGTGTCTTGTGGCATGATCTTCACAGCCTGCGGACTGCGAACGCACGTGACAAGACCATTAGCGAGACGGATGCGACCTCCAGCACGATTGGCTCGATGGACTTGGCTGGTTTACCGTAAAACGTGCGCGACAGTCATAGGGCACGGAAAGGGCCAGGGCGGTATGGACAGGTGACTACAGCGACGGTATGTCGCAGCGAACGTTCAGTACACGGGAAATCGGTGCGGCGGCCGACAAGAACAACGTTAACGCGCGCGCGTCCAAACCAACGTGATCGGAACGAATGACGGTGGCGGGCGCGCTCGTTACGGAGACGGCCCCAGAACGCGCGATAACGTACCAAAGACGAGACCGCAGACTACGATAGTTTAAATCGTGTGCTTGTGGCCCAACGACGCCGAAAATGACGCGACAACAACGACAAAGGCGACGGCAAAACACAATTTACCGGGCGAAATGGCACTGATTCGGATCATAGACGGCGGTGTGCTGGTTGGTTGATGTCGCTGGTGACAATAATAAAACCCAATGTTACACACACACAAGCGCGCGCGTACATACACACTGACGTACACGCACGCACGCACGCGCGGTAACTCTGCACACACTTTAACGCACGCACACACGCACACGCACGCGCGCACACACGATAATACATGCTTTGGCACGGCGGTGTGTGGTGGCGGGTCGGTCGGCGTTTTGCGATGGTGCGAGGGGTGTAGAGGAGGTACGGGTGCCGCGGAGTGGCGGGGTAAATAAATAAAAACACGGAGACGGCGGCGGCGCATCGGCCATTTTGACGGTAACCCGCTGCGTGGAGGTAAAAACGACGCGCGGCCGAACGGTGTGTGCGTTTGTTGCCGTTCTTGGAGGTACATCGTCAAACGCTGCCGCCGCCATCGACTCCGTAGCGCTCTTAAAGACGATGTCGGAGGAATAATGATAAAATATGGGTAGCTATTGTATTATAAAAACCGCGTCACCGCGAAGCTACAATGTTTTACCGCAATGAAGTCGCAATGGTTTCGAACAATAAAATTTAAGATTTTTTGGCATAACTCTAGTTTAACAACCTATCGATTTTTAGATTTCTTAATTTCCACAATGGGTGTTCTAGGGTGTTGTATAAAAATGTAAAAAAAGTCCGACAAATTTCGTTTTTAAGTTATCGATAAAATCTTCATTAAGTACATTTTTTCCATAACGCGAATTTTCTTTAAAAAAGTTACTTAGAATGGTAAGCACCGATAACTTCAAAACGAACTATGCCCAACTTTCTTCTTACATTCTTATAATTTACCGCAAAACACATATTTTTCTTTGTTTACCTCTGGGTTACATAAGCCATAACAAAACATTTGAACGATTCTAAAAAAAATGATAGAAAATTGTTTTTTAACAATTTATTTTAGGCATGTATCATTTTTGAACATAATATTTCTTAATAAAATATTTTTAGTGATGTGTTTTATTTTCGTATCTAATAGCTTTCGGATATAATACTTTTCTACCAAAACATTTGTCGGATATAATATTTGTTGTAAATATATTTGTGATATTCAGGGTGACACTACCTAATACCTATATAGCAATATCTTTTTCTCTAGACATTTATTACATATGTTTTACCTTTTTTTAATAATTGAGAAAAAAAATATGTGTTCATTATTTGTTATCATTTTAAAAACATTTTCCACATTCTATCAATCAAATAATTTAATTTTACCTAATATTACCAAAAATACTTAACCAAAATTTAAAATTAAACAACTGTTTTCTAGTTTATAATCAGTTTTCAAATTTAAATAAAAACAAATATGTTTATAAACTGTAATTTTAATTCTAAAATTTGGGAAATAATTGTATTAACTTTAATAGTCTTATGATCGTTGTATAAGTATTTATAGGTTATTAACATGATGTACAATTTTTTTCATTTTTAGGTCTTAAATGCATTTTTGTAGGTTTATTAGAGCATCACTTCATCAACATCTAGGTCCTATAATAATTATTAACAAAATAACGACCCGATCAGTACCCCAAGACAGTGGCGGAGCAAACTTTTTGAGTCTTTGAAGCAAATTGTATACATTTTTAATATTTTTACCACCAACCATCCCTTTTATTACATCAAAATGATAATTTACCATGTTGAAGCTATGAAGCAATTGCTTCGAATAGTATTATATCCCTCTGATGCCTGACTGCCCCAAGATGCATGCGAGTACCTAATATTATATAATAGGTTATGCATGTAGGTATATAGTCCGATCGTTGAGGCTGGATGAAAAAAAACACCGAAAAAATGCTTTGCAATTTATATACCCACTTTACCTACACAAATATCATAATAGGTATTAAATAAACAGTGGAATTATAAATTGGCATACGTATAGTACTATAGTACGTACCTATACTGAAAAAATTGTTGTTCTCTAATTCTTAATACACGCTTCGAACTATTTGGCATTTTAATAATTGACGTTTTTCATGTATTTGCTGCAAATATTTAGACGTTGATTTTAACCCCCTCCTCTCCTCTCAAATCACTAAAATTAATCTAAAATGGTGAAACTTATTCAGAAAATGAAAAGCAAATAATTGCAAATGAAATTTTAGAATTTACAAATTATACACAATGCCGCAAATTAAATTTCATGTTTGGTAGCGGGAGAGGGGGTAACTTCGTAGAGCCCTTCACTTTGGCCGATCCATTCTGGCCAACACTAAACAAATTTATTGAAAAGTTTATTTTGACATTTTTATATCAAAATTGTAATTTTGTAAACATTTTTACTAATTTCTGTCAACCTCCCCCAGTTTGTTTTAAAATTTTAAAAAGTAGTTTGCAATTATTTGATTCACTAAGGGTTGGTGTCGGTTCGAAACGGATCTGGCATTCGAACTAATTGAGGAAGGGGAGACTGACCAAAATTGGCAAACAATTCTTCCAAATTACTATTGTAATTTGCAAATTCCGAAAATAGTGTCAAATTATTTTCAAAATATTCTTTGCATTACTTTGGATTCATTTTAGTTATGTGAGAGTGCTAACTTCATAACCATTATATAGACATAGAATAAATGTTATATGATGTTAGATGTTTATATACCTAGTTTATTATTCAAGTAATTATAGTGGTGAAAATATGAAATGGCTAATCTACATTTTTAATAAACTTTATAAGCCATTAGGTACACATTTAATTAAACTGTAATGTGTCATGTGTGCTAATTATTACAACTTAAATTACATTGTTTTTTAATAAATAATTATTAGAATAATATAGCTGAAATTTTTATAATAATATCAACTAGGTATTCAAGTACCTAACCTAACTGTACTATAAAAATAGGTAGTTGATATTTATTTATAATAAACTTGATAGGCCATTAAACATTTATTATTTATAATTTATAAATTTAAGTAATCATACTAATAGAATAACGGATTATCTTAATTTCTAACAAATTTCATAAGTCGATATGACATTATTATCACAAATTACAAATTTAGTTAGACTTTTAAGTTTAAAATGTGTGTCTAATAAGTAGGGCGGAGGACTTGTATAGCTCTAAAAAATCACCAAATATGCACTAAAATGTACAAAATGTGCATAATAAATATGCATTTTAAAATTATTATGCATATTATAATGCATTACAAATAAGATTATTTGTATGAATATATTTGATTTTAATTTTGATGTCAGCGACCGACGTCAACGTGACTCGCGCGTATTGATAATATCTTATGCAGTGAACAATATCTGTACATAAATAAAATTAATAACCGGAAAATAAAATAATCTAATCGACCATCCTCGAGACGTGCTCTAGGAAAAACATGCGTGTGGCAACAGTCAACCACCATATTAATATGATTAAAATTTTAAATAATTTTAAATTCAATATTATTTTGGTTGTATATTAAATATTTAAATTAAATTAAAATATCGGCGGTAAAAATATTGATAAAATGATAAACTATTGAAAATATGTATCTTAAAGTATAGAAACGATCAAACGAAGAAATATGCACTAAAAACAAAAAAACTCAAAATATGCATTTATACGCAAAATAAAATTTAAAAACTAGCTTTGTTTCAGCATGAAACGTATTTGTTTCTTACTCTGCTAATTTTTGTGATCATGTAAAACAAATGTTCAAATGCTTCAAGTCCGCTGCCCTACTAATAAGTAATATATTAAATAGCTTTCCAGGAAAATGATGTCAAATTACAATATTATTTTGATACCATTGTGAAAAGGCGTCTGAAACTTTCCACAATAATTTTTTATTAACAAATGTTTGTCTAACGACGCCGTTGTTAAGACATAAATTATTTGTGTACCTAACACTTGATCGAAAATCTTTAAAAATGATAAATCTTTTAAATAGTAAAAGATAATTATGCCCTAGTTTTTATGAGGACGCAGCACCCGCATGTGTTGTCTGAAACTTACTAACGCGTAACAATATACCTAACATATTATTAACATAGCCAATTTTACGTTAAGTTGAATCCGATTAATTCTTGTTATTTTTAATATTAGAGTGAATTTATCTATCATTATCTGACTATCAAATTTTTTCAAATTATTCAAACATTGTATATCAACAATTTGGTTTTGTGATGACATCAAAAAATGTTAAAATAATTTAGTAATATTTATTTTCAATCTTTTCAAAAAAATTTGAGATACTTATATACTTAAATGGATCACCTTGACACCTTGTATACTTAAGAGGACGTTACAGCCGTATAATGTGTGGTCTCCATCTTACAAAAGCAAAACACAACAAAAACTGTTTTTCATGCGTTAGTATACCACTCGGCATTCGGGCTGTAGTCCCAGGGGTGTCGAACCCGCGGCCCGCGGTAGATTTTGATGTGCCCTCACTTCAATTTAAAAACCATGAATTAATATTTGTGTATAATATATTAATATTAAGAGAACAAATTTATTTTAAGAATATAAAACACCAAATAAACTTAAGGGCCGATGCTCACGTCCGTGTTTTTACCGTTGCTTAAGGATTGACACAACTTTAATCGATCTAGATATTGATTCATAACTTTCACAAAAAAAGCAATTTCAAATTTCACATTAAATAAAACTAATGACTTTTAACTTTTTTCAACTAAAACTTTTTTTTATTATAAATAAATAATAAATTTAATTTTTTACTTAAAAATATACTTTTCTTTGAACTTATAATTAAATATTGATACTTGTAAAAATATTTCTGCTTATTATTCGCTATTGTAAAATTATAAAAAAAATGTATTGTTGTATTATATTATAATATAATATAATTTAATCATTAAATTTGAATGTATTATTATTAAAAACAAGTATGTGGCCCACAACAACTTCTACCTATATGGCTATATGATATGGCCCAGTCTTCACAAAAGGTTGGACACCCCTGCTGTAGCCGAAGCTAACCAACCAAATGATCACCTTCGCACTATAAAGAGGAGAACATTTATTGAGCACTATTGTTTTTATTTTTTCGATTTTATTTTAGCCTCGAAAAACAGTTTTTGGTATGTTTTGCATTTGTAAGACTGAGACAACACATGCGGGTATAGTATCCTCTTAATGATATATTATAAGTACTGATGTACTGTGTAGGTATATTTAAAAATTAAAAGCCTTACAGTAATACAGCCTTACTCCACTTGTCTATAAAGACATTCACAGTATACCTTTACGGAGGGACAATAATTTCTGAAAACATTATGCATTTATGCATCATATATTTAGACGGTGTATGGATAAGAGAAAATTAGTCAAAACTCAAAACGACTGCTTTCCAGGAATCAAAAAAAACCATCTACCTAAAAATAAAAAATAAAATATTTTGATAGTATAAACTACTTGCCTATAATATAGCCTATATGTATACGGTATAAGAAATTTTTTTGACAAGATGTATCTAATATTGTATCTATACCGTTTTTATTTTTCTAATAATCGAAAAATGACTAAATCAACATGTTCTTTTAGTCTTTACTAGTTCACTAAGCATTAAAATCATATACTCCATAACTTCGAGTTTGATATACACGTATATGTATATTGTATATATATGGCGTGGGTGGTGGGTCTGCAGGGTACGACGATATAAGTACCTACTGCACATACAAGTATAGTAAGTAAATTTGTACAAGCCTACTTACCAACTTACAAGAGTCGGATTTAGAACTATAACCGCTATAGTAACAACTATATTATGTATTCGCACTATATATGCCTTCACTATAATAAGTAACCACTGCAACATGCAGACATGCAGTACCTTTTAATCATTTTCAGAAACATAATTACATATTATACATTTATTTGAACGTCTATATTCTGTGACCGTCGTGTGTTACACAAATAATTTTATACGTACATATTATAATAAAGTGGTATGAAGTATTGAAGTCGTATATATTATGTATATAAATATATAGGTACCTACACATTTTGCGTGTAACAATATAATATAGAAAGGATTGTATATTTATGTAATTCTGCTATAATAATGTATACGTGTGTGACCTCACTACTGCAACAACGCTAAATTTGAATAACCTTGACGGTCGATTGTAGCTTTATATGTGTATAATACACATTACTGGTGTGTATGTGTGCATGTTATAGATATGTATATTATATTATAATCGTACAGTCTATATATCGTACAGCCATAGTATTTATCGTAACGATATTCAATACATTATAAGATTTTTAAACATGTATATCTGGTAAATTATACACCTGTACCTGTATATAGCATACATATATATTATTATGTCCATATTTGCATGAAATTAAAAAACGAGAAATGCAACCCAACTGCCCGAAATGTCACATTTCCTATGAGTATCTACGGCGTCCAGGCGGTTTTTGCGTAGCCGATAGCTACACGCACGATGAAAGATGTATACAATCCTTAACCGTGAATCGTGATATATGCGATTAAAAGCTTATCTTATTGATAAGCTGAAACCATAGATTTGAAATAGGTATCTATTATTTATTATAAATTATATATTATATTATAAATTATATATATATACGACTATACGTATATATTATAATATTTAAGTACATTTAAATTTTTTTTTAATGAAATAATATTGTATAATACATCATGCATGATTAAGAATAAATGTTTCATCAACGTCATTGGTAGGAAGATATGGCAAACCAAAAATAATTTAAGTTATTAATCTAATTCATTATTGCTGTCTTTATAAATATGCTAAATACAATAAATACTTCGCAATTTTATCTGTTACTAACAGACTGTTTGTCATTTAGATATATTATAAATTAAAATAATTAGAAATAAAAATTATAGGACCGAAAATCCAAAATAATGGAAAGTATTCAAATGCGAATGTCTATAAAATCGTTTCGAAGTAAAATTTAAATGTTGACTTGTTGTTACACAAACGAAATCATTGGTTTCACTGAAGTTTTAGATTCAAGAACAAATTTATCACTTTTGATTAAACATAAATCATTATTTTTCATATTCTTCAACTGCGTTTATGTAGCTTAAATTAAAGAAGTACCTAGGTTATATACTTAGTAGAATAAAATATAAATTGGGTAGGTACCTACGTACTTTTTTTTTTATCACACCTAAATTGTCTTTCGCTCTGCTGTGATATCACTGTGTGTATTGGTTGGTCACTATTTTAACTCTTTCAGCCTCATTATATTATTTACACAGTGATATGATTATGTTCACCATTCGATACATAAAAATATATAAATATTTATCAATTTTCGGTAACTATTACTGGCAATGCAATTTTTATTTGAATATTTACATCCTTTTAATCTCTAATCAGTCCATGCGTTGTCTTACAAATGAATATTTATAGTTATTTAATAATATTTGTTCTTTTTCACATTTAGAAGTTTTCCATTATGAACAGTATTATAGGTACCTAACAAGTAACATTAAACATTATTACGCTGTTACTGCTGTCCACCAAAAAACTAAATTTGAAGACGGCTTATCCAAAAATTACGATTAAATGGGCAATATTAATAATTATTTACAGTAGAATATTGGTTACTTAAACCATGATATTTTAACCTAACCTTTATCGATATAAACAATTATGCAACTTTATATGTATGTGTGTGTGTGTGTGTGTGTGTGTGTGTTTTGTGAAGGAAAATAACATAATATTGTCTTATGCACAACAATAATTATAATAGTTAATCCATGATATTTTAACCTAACCTTTATCGATATAAACAATTATGCAACTGTGTGTGTATGTGTGTGTGTGTGTGTGTGTGTGTGTGTTTTGTGAAGGAAAATAACATAATATTGTCTTATGCACAACAATAATTATAATAGTTAATGTCATACTCCAGTATAGTTTTATTTCTAAATCATTTTAATAAGTATCATTTTTAAGTCTATTACCAATATGGATTCATTTGGGTGTAAGTATTAGATTCTGAATCGTATATTATAAAATCTACGTTTTAGAGTATAAAACTACTGGAAACATTTTGCGGGCATATCATTTGATGTTTATATTATTATTTTATGTAAGTTTTAAATTTTTCTTGTGTTATTTCATTATTATTATCAAGTAATATGTATTATTACAAACTATTGGAGTAGATAGTAGAATTTACAGTTCAGTTCCAAATCTGTGATCAAGAAGACAAAAAATATAAAAGTATATATTTATAAATTTAATATTGTGTTATTCTGTAATTCTGTTTTGGCCTTCGGAGAAGTTTGAAGGAAGCGTGCATTATTTTTAAATCTGAATTTGATGGTGATGAATTTAATTTAGTGACACACAGTGAAACATCCATTTAAGTTTATAGCAGTTATAACTCTAATAATGAATTGAATGAGTAGGTATATGAGAATTGAAAGGTATTGCTAATAATCTTATGTGCTGGATATTATAATAATTATGTATTTTTAATTGTAAATGAATAAATTCTTATAGTTAGTGTATCTTATATATAAGTTAATGTATAAATATTCTTAAAATACTAAAAGTTGATACCTATTCTAAATGTTTCATTTTTTTAAATTTGACTCAATACCTTCATCCATAGCTCTATAACCATTTTTGTTGGTGATATCTAGAATTATGATTTAACACTGATGTACTACTATTTCTAATATCAAGTAGATAGGTACGTATTTCAGTATATGGGTACTAACTACTAAACAATATTATTTTTTGATTATTGGGTATACAAGCCAACATAATTTAGATTTCCAATCATAATTATAAACCTTTTTTGTGATAACATAATATATAATTATTGAATTTATTCTATGCAGGCATGTACAAACCGTGTATTTTTTGCTTATTTCTCCTGAATTTTAAGTTATGTTTGATTTTTAAGAAGAGTACTTACTTACCTACAATATAAATAGATGATCTAACATTTTATTGAAGTATATTTATTTTGAATTTGATTTAATATATGTAAATTGTTTCTTAACAGTATTAAATAACTAATTTATATGTAACTGTAACTGTAAATGTAAGTAATTTATTATTAAAAATATAAATTTGTGGTAAACTAAATGTATTTATTATCTAAGTTGAAAAAATATATGAGTTTATATAGCTCTTTGATTGAGATGCTTCAAAAACATAAAAAATACAATATTTCAACATTTAATTTTTTTATGAAGATTGAAGAATACTTAATATTTTGCATTGTAAATAAATAAAATTATTTTGGAAGCTCTCCATTGTCGTTTTATAATAAATACTTAAATAAACCTCAAACATGATATTTTCACTTTCTGGGTAAAACATATCAGAACAATTTCTTGATGAAAGTTACCAACAGATTTGCAGAACATACAATATGTAAATATTACATATTATAATTTATGAAAAATAACTTAATAATGTAAAATCTTACAAATAATTGATACAGTAAGTTATTATGCTATTAAGTAATTTTTTTTGATTTTCTTAACCTGAAAACAGATATACAATCAATAAAAATTTAATTATATGCACAGTAAAATATATGCAAGTATTTAGTCATTTTAATTAATTGATTTCAAAATATAAACATACATAAAAATTGTAGTGAATGGTTTTAAAATCAACCCCTCCCCAGTTCATTAACACCGCAGGTATCTCCTTATTAAATAGACATGCTATTGTAGGTGTTATATGAAGATAATCTGTATCACAAAATATAAAAATTACTACTAAACATTTAGAAGCTAAATGTGAAGGTAAGCTCAAAGAAATTATGTTTGAAAGAAGTCTGTCTAAACTTTCAATGATGAAAATAAGATTAACAAATAATTACTAAATTGTATTACAGTAAACTTTGATTTTTGTTTTGTAATAAAATTCATAGTGTATGTCAACAAGGTAGGTCCAAAAATTATTTTAAACAATACAGTTGATATATAAACCTTGGAATAAATTCTTAAATATAAAAAAACAAAGGCCTAAGTAATATGGCTAACAGTTAATTTCTATATTTTATACAATCAAGTGTTGGTATTTGATATACAATGAGATTGAATGAAAAAAAAGTTTCACTTAAATAAAAATAAATCAACAAGGTCAGTTCAACAGTTTTTCATGCAAATATTTTAAAAAATATAACAATAACCATGTAAGTTACATAATAATATTAATTAATTAAATAATTAAATAATTAAACTTAATTGTAAAAATGTCTACATTCAAATAAAAAACTTACTTAATATCAATAATTCAACAAAATAATAAACATAATTAATAACATTGAGCAAAAGTAATTAATTGTACGATTTGGAATTCACCATTAAAATATTAAACAAACATTCACATATATTGGTAACAATAAGATACAATATAACAAGTGATATTAACTTCATAATATTTAATTTGTGTATCACCAGTAATTTAAAAATAAAATTGTACTATAAGTTTGTAAATAATCACACTCGAGTAAAATTTAACATTCTTTACATCAGACTTAGTGTAAATAATTGGCCTATTCACTTATTATACTATTTTAGAAGAATACAGTTGTTCTCAAATTATCTTGATTATCAAAATTTAACCATTTACAACTAAAAACAATCTTGTCATTTTTTTTATTACCAAGGAGTAAATTAATAATATAATTATAGTTGTTAATACAAATTAAGTAAAATAATATCGCATAAGGATATTTTATAATATTTATTAGTTATTTGTTATTATATATTATAAACTAAGCTTGGTGTTAGATATTTTTGAAAAATTAAATGACTAGATATTATATAAATGGCACAAAATTATACTAGATATAGTTTTATATTATTAACAGAGTTGATCTAGGGTATATTTAAGATTTTCATTAAGATAATGTAACAAAATAAGACATTATTAAAACTATGTTACTTATTTGATTGTTTCCCAAATAAGAAAACATATTGCATCTCCAACTGTTCGTATTAGAGCAGCCAACTCTTCAGAGCTACTCATATTTCTTCTAAAAACTACATTTACTAATGAATCAGACGTGGAAACAAGTTTCTCTGATGAACCAATTCCATTATCAATTATAATAAACGCATCAAATTCATCAAATTCTGTTAGATTTGGCAAGACTACAATGTATTGATGTTCTGATCTATTACTATTATAAATACGACATTGTGGTGGTAATGTGGAAGTTGTCTCCAATAATAATGTTGATTGCCCAGAGATCATCTTATGTAATGAAGTAAACCATTGTGGTTGTTTAATAAGAAGCTTTATTATATGACTGTAATTCTGATCATATTCAGATAATGATTTTACAAAAGCAGATGTATTCACAAGTTCTTCTAATTGATTAAAAGTGACGTCAGTGATCCCAAGTTTCTAAAAACATACAAATTTAGTTTTTGTTGACATATAATAATAATAATTTCTATTTTTTCGGTATTCGTTTGGTATGTGACTAGCCGGACCGATAATAAATTTAAAAACAGTCAAATTAAAAATCATAAAATTAGGTTATTTTATTATTACAGAATTAATACAGATTACATTCAAAATCAGAGGACAAAAAATCGGTAAAAAAAAGAACTATAAGCAAAAAGACATAGAATTATGTTTGGCAATATACTTATTGTACATCACTAAAAAATTTAAAAAAAATTGTATCTTGCAATGGTATATATTGGATTAACGAAAGAACACGTACTGACAGTATTGTCAATTTGTAGTGTTAGAATGAAGAAATATCTATTGTTAAAAACCAATGAAAACAATATTAATATAATAAAAATTATAAAGATAGGAAGCATAGATTGTCCATACCTAAAATATAGATAATCATCTTGGTTGGTCACATACTAAACGAATACCATTTTTTCATTATTAATTTACCTGTTGATCAATTGGTACACCAAATAATTTCCATAGTAAATGTATACGGCAACGATTAGCTGCTGTATCAACAGTATGTGCAACCAATTCCGCTGCTTTTTTTTCATAGAATTTTATTAAGTTTCTTTTTTTAATAGTTTGCTGATGATGTTCATTTAAATCATCATAGACATATTCATTGTTTTTTTTACTTTTCTTTTTTAAATATGGTAAATGATTTGGTGGTAATTGAGACCAATTTTGGAAAGCATTATTTTCATCCAAACTTCCACCACAAGTAGCTGATCCAGATGTCATAGAATTACCAACACTATTACTAGGTACACTAGCAGATAATAATAAGTTATTAGATTGGTCAAGTCTATGATCAGGTGGACGAATAGGTGTGCTATGTCTTTGTTGCATATTGTAGACGGTTTTAAGCGAAATAGTTTTTTTACTAGAAAAAAAAATAGATGAATAAATGCACACAATTAAATATATATTATTATATTAGCAAAAAGTGTAAGTCTTTATAAAATTGAAAAAACATGTTAATTTCAAGAACTTACACATATTAATAAATAGAGAAATTATTTGAGTATAAAATATAAGTATCTTAATTTAATCATCTGACTTATTGCGCATATTGCTAAAACAGATTATCCTACAAATTTATTTCTTAAAGAGAAAGTATATAATAGTTTTGTATGTTTTTAAGATTTTTAATAATTATGAAATAAACTGTAATTAGCTATAATATAATTTCAATATGATGTAATTTGCATTTTTAAAATTGTAATTAGGTAGTTTTTACTTATGATGGTTAGACCACTATGACAATGTGATTAATAATAAAACAGATATTTCATGAGGTTGGTCCAATTTTTATCATTTAGTAAACAAAAGCTAAAATGGTCATAGATTTGGGCTACTCAGGTTGTGAAACAAATCATTTTAATATCATTTTTCAGGTTGGGTAAGTTTGGCTTTGAAATATTATATTATTCTAAAATGTTTGATGAAATAATTTTACATTAGTATATTTTAGGTTAAGGTGTTTTGGCACTACATACTTCATATATGTATATCTATACTTCAAAAATTAACATATCATATATAATAAAAACAGTATACACTTCATTACTTATTTATAGTAAAAATAAATATTCAACATACTTTTTCAAATTATAATTTTCATTATTTGTCAACAACACGTAATACGATAAAGTTATTTCATTACTAGTGTCCAATAATAATTGTTTTACTGATGACAATGTCATTACAAGTGTAGCATCAAATAAGCCACATACTTCATACTGATTATCAGTAAAATATTCATTTGATTCCACTCCTAATTTATGATTATTAGAATTATTTGCCAATTCTTGTCTTCTTTGTATATCACTACCAGCCATATGATGAACAAGAATATAATCCTATAATAAATTATTATTATAAATGTGTTAATGTTATCAGAAAAAATGTATTTGTGATTCTTACTGTCAAATCATTGCCAAAAATATGTTGAGAATCTAGAAATTCATGATCTTCAAAATCATCAAATAGAGATGCTCCATCATCTCCATCTGGCGAGGAACTATCACCTATTTTTAAAACAGCCATTCCTTCACAATCTTCTGAACAAGTTTCTACCAAATATTCATATAATTGAAGGCCGGTAACAGGTATTTTACTACGCTTAATGACACCTAAAAATGATTAAAAATTGCAATTTTGCAGTTAAATTGATATACATTTGAAATATTTAAGGTAATACCTGCTAGTACTAAACAATTGGAATATAATGGTGGAAGGGTGTAATATTTCAAAAAATCATCTAGAAACCCAGCGATAGCATTTTTTTTATTATTATTTCCTGTTTTATTGGCACTATTTTGAATAGAATTTTTATGATCCAATAACATTAATATATCGCAGCCATATTTACATCTTTTCCCAGCCTTCTGTTGTTCTACTAATTTACTTAGTCTGTCCGATAGTATCCGTACATGAAAGTCATATGTAAATGAATGCAAATGCATATTCTGAATAATATTTTCAGACTGTTCAAGGAGACAATACTAAAAAAAAAAATTATTAAATTAACATTATTTAATACAAAAAAAAAACTTAATAATGATGATGTAAGTAATATAACATCTTTTTTTCTAGAATGTATTTAAGATTAATAATTATTTAATATTCTTTACCGGTTTGTATTTATCTTTGAAATTCTCAACAAGATTTGTGATTCTAGCTCTTTCAATACAACTAAGCTTGATGTAATAAAATGGCTGGCATACTCCAATTTCTATTAAAAGTAATCCACCAGAAACTCCGGGTATAGTTTTTTTGTAATAGCGAGTTATGGATTTAGTGCAATCCAGATCCATTATACTACAATATAAACAACATCCATTAATTTTATTATTGTATTATTATTTTTTAACATATTCACTCACCCATCATTATATACACGTGATTTACCAATTTGAATCGGTTGGAAGCCACTAAAAAGAGGATCAGTTTCTATATATTGGGCGTAAGCTACTGTCAACCTAGCACATAATCGTTTGTGCCACTGAGGAGCATGTGAAAAAACTAAAGTTTTTAATTTAGATGCATCTACTAAATGATCTCGAGTAGCAGCTGATTCTAATCGCCACCTAAAAAAACAAAGTTATTTATCAAGATACTTAACAAATTAAGTATAATAACACAGGAAAGTGTTTTTATTTACCAAGGTAAAAATAACAACGGTGTTAAACAATAATGAATTAATCTACTTTGTTGATAAAAAGTCCTAAAAGCTTCTTTTGTAACAACTGCATCCACTTGAATCCACATGTCATATAGTAACTTTTGATACATTTCTGAAATCGTGAAAACAAAACATATTTTAATCTTAAAATTTTTAGTACCATTGAATTTTCATAAACAATGTTAAGAAATAAAGTGTACATACATTGTAGATCAAAGTGCTAAAATTTACAAATGTATAAAAGTTTCTCAACAAATGTATCAAAATGAATCACTGTGAAAGAATGTTTGTTTTATAATAATATAATTTTCATAGGCATATTAAATATTATATGTCCATGGTAAAAACCATATTTATTACATAAATTGTATATATAAAATCAATATAGTTAATGTTAAAATATTATACAATCATATAAAAACACAAATCTATATGCGAAAAAATTGCATCAATTTGTAGTTGATTTATTTAATAATAACTCAATAATATATATTGTTTAGGATTAGTTAAATTTAACTACAAGTTCTAAATATTTTTCAAGTGACTACTTTGATTTATACCATGAAAATAAAAACGATAAATACATTAAGTATATAAATCTACCTGTGCGACGCCGTTGTTTACTATTTCTCACCAATCGCTCAATATACGAATCCTGAACATCCTTTGTGTAATTTAAAGGTTTATTTTTTTTATCTTCAGTGTCATTATCAAGTGGTTTGGTACTACCACGGTTATTTATCCGAAAGTTTTTTTCAAAAAATATTTTCTCAAAAGATTCATGTTCTCCTACAACAGCAACATAATTCTTGTAATCCAATAATAGTTCTAGGTTATTATTTATTCTTGATGAGTGGCTTATAATTTCAGGGCTTCCAAATTGGCCATATATTTTTGGATTTCTTAATCCTATCATGTGATATATAGATGATGTGAAAGCAATGCTTCGCCATTCTAACCAGCGACTCAAACGCTGGATAGCAATAGGTTGATCTTCATTTTTGTGGCAATTATATGATAATGCATGAACAGATTCACCAGATACAGCTAACAGAAATAATTTAGTAATTTTTTCACAAGTATTAATTTTTTGTGGTTTCTGATGTTTTGAATTATCAGATACTGTGTTTTGTATTATATTTTCATCTGTATCATTGATTAAAGTCATTGATTGGTCATCGGTTGTTAAAGTTTCAATATTAACTGTAAAATATAAATAAATATTTAAAGCCAAATAAATGTATCATATAGGTTATTTGAATGTTTATTGCAAACAATGTTCACTCTATACAAGTTAATTATTAAATAATAGTCACATCTCTAATAGTCACTGAAATATTCATAGAATAATAGTTATTATTCTTAAAAGTTAGTTCAAATAACTATTTACCTTCCTCAGTATTTATGTTTTCATCATTTTGTGGTACAACAAAACCATTATCTGCATCTGAATCACTATGTTCATTACCCATATTTTGATGTTGATGTCGTTTACGTTTTTGTTTGTGCTTTGTAGAAGTTACCGACACAACTATTAAAATACATGCAGCAGAAGGTGGACATACAACTAAATCGGTATCTGGTACTTGCCATTCATAAAACATTAAATTGTTCAAAGAAGAATCATGTTTTTTTCGGAGTTGCAGAGGGTCAGTTGAGCCACTTATTATGTTATTACTAACACTATCAAATGATGTCTCGCCATATTTTGAGCGTGGAACATAAAAGTAACGGACGGAAATAGGCAAATTATTAGATGATGATAACCAGGACCAAGATAAATGTGTCCTAAATTCTCGAAGCACATGACTTATGTGTATGCTAAAAAAAAAGATTTTAATTGTTTAAAAAATCTTAAGATACATAAAATGTACATTACTAGAAATATATTTTAAAACATTTTATCAAAAAATTTTAATAATGCAGATTATTACATGTCGATAAGTTTTGGGCAATGTTATATATTTAAATGTAAAGTAAACTTACTGATTAGGAGTTATAAGATATATTTTTAAGGGACTTTATAAATATTATATAATAGGTATATATTTCTAGTTGTAATATAAATAATAATTTTAAAAAAAACCCACTACATTAAAAAAAATATCATATATTTTTGTAATTAAATAGAACATTAAAAATCTGCAGTAAAGTCTGTAGAACATTACATCTGAGGAGAAGGGGAAATATGATAACTAAAATTATCATAATAACCAAATTAAATATCATAAGATAATATGTATATGTAATGAATTAAAAAATAAATGATATTTTGGAAAGAACATATTAATATTATTTCTTTTTAACATGATAATAATCTTCATAAGTACAAAATTCCAAGAAATATATGTATTTTAAGTGACATAAATAACCTCAAGCAGGATTCCCCAACTGTGAATTTTTGTACTTTATATACAGGATGATTCACCAAGCATTCTCACTCCCATTTTTACCTTTAATAATAAATTTATTCAGATTCTGATTTTTTGAATTTTAAAACATATTTAAAGACCATATTTTTCAATTCTTGAATTTTTTTTGTATTGCTTAAGGAGGGCAATGTGATGATACAAACTTCTGTTTTTCAAATGAAAAACCCCTCTTTTACTGTAAATTAATTAATGAATAATTTTTTTGAAAATTTTGATGTACCACATTCAAAATATGAATGGGTAGTTACTGAGTTATTAAAATTTTGTTTTCAGGATAATAGTCTTTAAAACTGGTTTACATAAGTATAAAATAAACGTTAAATTGGATCTAGTATTTATTATACTTGGGCTATTTTTACAAATAATTAATATTGATGGATTAATATATGACTAATAACAACAATGTTCAAGTCACTGTAGTCACTATATCTCATAAATTCATTACTATGGACCTATTACCCTTCGAACTCAAAGTTAAATGAGTCAAAAACTACTCATACAAATTTTGATTTTGATATATCAAAAATTTAGAAAAATTGTCTACTGTATAATTTATAGTTGAAGAGGGGTGTTCTGATTTGAAAAACAGAAGTTTGTACCTCCACAGGATACTCCTTAAGAAGTCAAAATATCTCAACAATTTGAATATTTGGTCTTAAACTATATTTAAAAATTAAAATATCAGATTTTAAATAACTGCATTAATGAAGAAAAAATGGGTGAGCATGCTTGGTGAATCACCGTGTATATATCATACCCTTATGATAACCAGAAATCTAATAGTCATTGCTTTTTTTGTCAAGGAGACAATATTTGTTATTTGATACCCGAACTGAAAATAATTTTCTGAATTTATGTTTAATTTAAGATTATGCTTTGATAAAAAAAATTTAAATAAGGACAAACCTAAAAAAAGCTAGTAGTTCAGATTATTATTTTTTTAAAGAATAGGTAAGTTCGCAATCTATTCAGAATCAAACATGATAATCTACTGGAAAAATATTCAAAAATAAAGAGTAGCTTATATTAATAAATAAACATATTATACAGTTTCAAAAGAGAATACTTATACCCAGTGGCATACTCAGGGGGAGACAGCTAAGTGGATCCAAACCCCCCCTCCCATATTGGCAACTGTTATGGAACAAATCTTATGTAATAAAAGGCAAAGTACAAACCATGATATTTCTAAAAATGGTTTTGAAGAAACGTGAAGGTGCATATTGGTACGTTTTGCTGGTATTCTTCTAGAACTCTCAATTTAGAACAGATACGTATCGATCGATACACTCATATTTCTTCCTTGATAGCAATCTTCCTAAGTTACTGATACATGTATACATCCACCAAAGATAATTTATAATCTATAATTGTCACAATCAGTGAAATGGTTATTCGATGTTTAAAAGGTGGTACCATACATGTTGTTCTACAGTAAAATGGTTCTTTGGTGAGAGTCACGTGTCATTGGATGAAAACCAGTAGCTACTAGGTATTATTCTCTTTTGAAACAGTTTTATACATTACACTAAATGAGTATAAAATGTACTTACCAACAAAATATTTTAGAATGGTATGCCAATGGAACCAATTTACGTGCTCCAAAAGCTAACCATTTTGCTAAAAATTGAATGCATAACGGGTTCACGTATATTTCAGACGGTTGTTCAATTATAAGAGGTTGTTCCCACAGAAATCGTTCTATGTAAATATCCCATAAAGAGTAAGTTACGGTGGAAGTCAATTTTTGTTGAAGAACTTCCATGTTATCTCGACCACGCCACCACACAAACAATTTAACTAAACAAAGCAATTAAAATTAATACTTCAAAGAAATATACAACTTAAAATTAATAAATCTTACTATAGCCGCTAAATTCAGTAGTTGACTTCAAATCGTCAATACAAGCTGCTTCAGTACGTCTATCAAATAACTCAGGATCAATAGGATAGTCGTATAAATAATCTATTGAATCGTGATCTTCATTTGAATAAATGTCAAATAAAATACACGCTAGACCTCGTTTACCACTTGTTATACGTTTACCACCAATTACACTAATTCCAGCAATTGGTTGATTGTACATAAAAAATGAACGAATAATAGGTTTTTTCGTTTCATTTATCATACTATATGCATAGTTAAATCTATGATGACGACTCGCATATTGTGGCGGGTATAGCAATAAAGTTGCAGCATTTCGTTTTAAATTGTGAATAAATAATTTTGTAATTTTTGTTTCAGTTGGCAATGATAACTAAATAAAAACAATCATAAATAAATAATATGTTTTATAAGTAAGATGAAGTTTAATATAAACATGTTCGTCAAAAGAACACATTGTTCATCTCATTTTTATTATATAACCTATAATTATATTTTGAAACTTAAGTGTACTTTTCTTAGAAACAATTAGAATAATTAAATATATAGAATCAACATTTATAATATAATGTGAAATAATTACTTTCATAGTATAATCTGGGTGACCATTACTTGGTTGTACAAAACGTACATCATCCGGATACAGTCTACACAGAGGATTTCTGTATAACATAGTAGTCAGCAGTTCTAATACACCATCATTTAATCTGTTTTGTAGAACTCTCACTAGATCAATGCGTATTTCATCGCCTAATATAATTTAAATATAAATAAATACATTTCTTTATGTTAATTATATTTAAATTAATTAATTAAATATATACTACTTACCTACAGGTGATATTCCATGTACTTTTAATGTCAAATCTTCCACATCTTTGGAATCGACATCACCCCAATATCCACCTAAGGATCGTGTTCCAGGATTTTGAATAGATTTATGGTCCATGTACTAAATTAAATAATTAAAATTATATTGTGGTCATGTGATGATAAATAAAATATGTACATATGTATATAATATACAGGGTCCTCCAAATTGTAATTTATTATTTAGTTTTTAGTGTTGTATTACCAATGATAGTGTTACAATTTGTTTATCAGCTTTCACAATATATACACTTTGTCATTATTCTTTATTTGCTATTGAATATGCAGACTTGAACAAGTTGAACATAATAATGCATTAAAAAACAATTGTAAATATGACATGTATAAGATGATATGAAATGGTTTCTAAATAATCATTGGATGTGTAACATCCATGCAAGGTTCTGCTGAACTTTTACATACAGAACCAGCTATTATTATATTTAAGCTAATTCTGTCATTGGTATTCCTACCTTACATGTGAATAATTTTAATGCTGCTGAATTTTAAAATATTTGTTGATAGATAGAATTAAGACTATAAAAAAACATTATAATATCAAATCAAAATTACTCTCAAAATGGACTTAAAATATCTAGAATCAGTGGCGTGGCGAAGGGTAATTTCAGAAGCGATTGCCTCTGGAATTTTTCAAATGTGGGGGGGGGGGTCACGACTCGCGAATAGACACACTACTCTTCACCTGCCAATTTTTTATTATATAAATATATAATACTTTACTATGAATATATGAGCAAGATACTAATATTCGAGCACTATATTATTGCAATTGAAATTGATACAAATTCAAACAGGATTATTTTAAGCCACCCCCTCCCTAACTCTATTTGGATTTATAATAAGGGGATGGGTGGGTCTTAGGGATTTATGTTACTTGCCTATGGAATACTTTCAGTTTGTAGCGCCACTGTCTATACTATTAATCTATTTGTTTCTAAATTTAGTTTGTAAACAACAACGATTTAATAGTGTCAATATCATAAGATAATATTATAATGTATATTTGTTTTAATGCTGGTTAATCCTTATTAAGTATTGGTATTCGAATGAAAAATGTTGAACAGAATACTGTTGACACTTTTATATAAAAAATAAATAAAAATAGCTTCAGTTCTTTAAATTTTTGAATATAATTAAACGACCACAAAAACTCATTAAAGGTAACTTAATTATAAAATATGAATCATATTTAAAAAATTTAGATTCCCCTTTGAATTTTAATTTATTCCTCAATTTTCTCTTTTTTGGTTGTTGAAAGAAATAATAAACATAATATTTTTCTAGATCTTACAATAACAAATTGTTTTTAATTTGATTGATTTTTCTGATTTTAATGTAACTTTATACACGGGTATGTACAATTTGGAAAGCTCTATATATATGATGATGAACAATACTACACTAACATTTACATCCTCTGAGTATTTACGTGTAAAATTTGATTGGTTGGAGAATATTGTGGATGTAATTGTTGTTGAAGTGGCAGATGAGCATCTTGACAAAGTGTCATCGTCATCCGAATCATATTGTAATGAGTATATTACAATGTTATTATTTTTTTGTTCTTGTTGCTGTTGACTTGAATTTTCATAGATTCTACAGAGCAAACCATATTATAAACTTTAATTATTTAATTACACTTAAAAAAATTACCTTAAATAAAACACAGAACCAGACGACTCTTTGTAGACGAACATATTTCGACGATTTCGAACAGAAAACCCTTCAAGCATAGTATGTAAGACTTGTATACCAAGTAAGCCCATAGCTGTTGCTCGTTGAAGCCTGGGATGGAGTGAGAATCTGGTAGACCATACAACTGGGCACTTAAATTGGCCAAGAGTAAAATAGTTTATAATTTTTTTTCCTTCACCAATACCATTTTCATCTATAAAATAAGAAAATTAGGAGATTATATGTTATTATAATTACAGTGAGTCTTGAAGACTAAGGATAATGGATTAAGTAGTACACTGTTTAAATGTATTTTCTATTTAGGTATATATTAAAAACATATTAACTTATTATTAAAATTAAGTTGACTCAGAGAACCATACATTTTATAATGGATACTTCAATATTAAGACACACTACCTGTTATTTATTTAAAATAAAATTTTATAATTTTAATAATTTTAATCATTATTTATATTATTTTTGTTGTATCCTATGTTAAAACTATAATAAGATGTAAAAAGATTGGTCAAGTTGTATTTTGCAAATAATTTTTTATTGTATATATTTTTAATATATATTATAATATGTAATGTATATTTTAATATATTTATTTAAATAAACGGACCACTCAATAAAAAAAAACATATAGAAATACATATATATTTTGAAAATACAATATATTTTATTCATACTAGCAGGATTCAAAATAATGAGATCTGGAAATAACTTAATTAACAACCTATTAAGTATTATATAATATATTAAGTTCAAAGAATAAGCATCTCATGAATGACTCTAATATCCTGCATATGACACCATACACATGTTTATTCATATATATCAGTGGTTTTCAATCGGGGTTACATAAAATATCTACAGGAAAAGGAAAAAAAATAAGGGCGTAATTAATTTTTTTTGAACAAAATTGTATTATTGATTCCTCTGTCGTGCAATCGCCACAAACATTGAATAATTTGTTATTAATTTTCAAAAATCTTATTTTTTTTAATTTGTCTATTTAAAGAGCCAATATATATTGAACCCTGCAACTCAAATAAAATGTATGATTATTATTATTTTATTGCTTACTGTATTTTTTTAAATTAAAAAGTAGACGTTCATATTTTTTCTTTTAAATGTACAATTGTTTTAATTTGTAAAAGAGTTTTAGTTACAATTCGATTCTAAATTATGTATTTATAAGTAGGGGTTATACTGTTTTATTATTATTTATGGTAAATAAAGATACCTTCATCTGAATGATCATGATCTTCGATAATAGGTTCTAATAATGGATCACAAGTCTTTGTTTCATACAAACGGCATAATAAATTAGTTTGGTTAACAATAGTCGCTGCTTGATGCACATTTTGTTTTACAATTTCCATTATTGCAGAATATTTTCCTTGTACATTTAATTCAGAAAACCTAAATAATATTATATTTGAGAGTTCAGATAAACTTCAGTTAAATTAAGATATTGATTTACCTGCAATGGAAGTATACATTTACTAGTAATGTGTTGACTGTGTTGTTATTGTCGGATTTGTGATCTTTTTGATATTGTAGATCAGGCTGTATTTTTAGTATGATCCAAAAATTTGGTAATATTGGTTTAGAGTGATCAATATCAGCTGAAAAACCATCTGAACTAGGACTGTTTTCAAGATCATCTATATTGCTTTCAAATACTGTACTATCAGGACTAGGATGCAGATTTTTTTCCACAACATAAAATGTATCCTTTGTAGACTGCTCAAGAGCATAACGATCATTACCATTATCAGTATCTAATATAATATCCAATTGATCAAGTTTCTAAAACAAATAAGTGCTAATTGTATAAATTACTTAAATGATAATTCCATATGCAATTTTATAATAAATATAAAAATTCTTTTTGTTAATTTTACAAAAAAAAAATTAAATAAACTGTAGGTAACATAATAAACAAACCTTTTCTTATGACAGTAGTGTAATATAAAGTTATTTATAAAATAAACGGTTTTTATTAAAAGTGATTCTTTGTGTGATTATATTATATACAGATAGAGATAGATTTTTATGTTAATTATTATCTAAAATTTAGATATTCTTCATTGATATGTTATAAATTATAATTTAAAAATAATCTGCATTGTTTATTAACTAAATATTACCTTCAAATTATTATTTTCATTAACTATTAGGTTGTAATATACCTGTAAGAAAAGTGATACACAATTGTTTTTAGAAGGACGTGATGAAGGTACTACAAAATGGACAGGTATTTGTTGGTGATCATTTGATGGAGATTTTGGCGAATTCGAGACATGTTCGATTATCTTTTCTAATGAATTGGTTGTGACAGTTGGATACTGTAAGAGACCAGCTGCCATTTCATCACGCATACACCATTCCACCTATACAGGAAAAACATAATAATATTATATTTCAGAATAAAAAAGTATTAATTGTTATTTAAGTACTATGTAAGTCTGATAAATGATAACTATTATGAATATAAATTATATACTCAATGCTATTATTACCTCAGCTAAGAATTCTGCTAATCCTTGAGCATGTCGAGGTGGTAGAGAAGAACTCAAATAAGCAAACGAGTTTTCATGATCGTTTGTCTCTTTCCTATAAATAAAATGTACTTAAAAAAAAAAATTAATAGTTTTTAAAGTTGTACTAACGATGATTGTGGTATTGTAGATTTATTATTTATTGGAAAATGTAATTGTTCTGAACTATTCACTGTAGTATATCTATCAATCTCATCGTCATCGTCGTCGTCGTCATCATAAACATTAATCGGTAACATTAAACAATACACATCCAGTGATACTTTTAAGTTACTGAAATCCATATTTTTTGAAGTTTCGTTATCATTGTCTTGACTCAAAAGTTCAACTATGAACAAATATATATATATATACATAAGTAAATCGAATATATATTTTAGAGAACAAAAACAATATCTACAAGGCAAATTTGTAAATTTGGTAGTCATTGATTAATATTAATGATGTTCAAATAAGGTGTTTGGAATATAACATTTTTTAAGAATAACACCAACTGGATTTTGCAAGAGTGCAAAGATAGACAATATAATATGATAACAAACAAAACTATACAATATAAACTATATAACAATAGAAGTATAGCAGTAAATAATGAGGTAAATAAACCTTAAGCAATTAAAGAGCAAAGACCAAACTATATTGGCAGATCTAAGCATTCCGTGCATGGGGTGGTTGTAACTGAAGAAAGTGAAATGAGTGAGAGTATAAAAAAATTATGATTATGAACACTGTGAGAGGGTACTTTAAATAAAACTTGAGATTATAGAACATTTTGTTTCTTTCATTGAATTATTAAGAGGATGCTACACAGCTACACCTGCATGTGTTTTCTCCGACTTTAAAATTTACAACATAGCAAAAACTATTTTGCATGGGATGGAACCAATCAGGCTGTAATGATAGTTAAGACTCCAAATCAATATTTAATATAGTTAAAAACATGATCTGTGAAATATGGTTTGTATTTTTTTGATATAGCTTATACAAAAAAAGTTTTTCAAACTTGAATAACTTTTTTTGTAGTTCTGATATCGAAAAACCAAAGTAATTCACAGCCAAACTTCTCCTTTTAAAGTACTGAACATTTGTTTCTTAGTTATGACTGTAGTCTTCTGTAGCCTTTTTGGTTTTTTGCTAGAGCCAAATAGTTTTTGTTATGTCTTACATTTGTAAGATAGAGACAACACACGTGAGTGTACCATCCAATTAAGTATCTTCACTGATAGTGTATACTATAAATACTTACGAATACAAGTAGGTAAGTTACGAACAGACTGACTTTTTGTAATATTATTTGTTTTTATAGTACAAACTAAATGTACAAATAGAGGAAATATATCTTGTTCATCTAATTCATATGTATCAAAATCCGTCTTATGATAAGTCTCTCCTAATAAAATATTAGTAAGATATTTTTGTCTTCTACCATTATTAGTGTACTCGTCACAGTCCTAAGAAAAATAATAAATAAATTAACCAAATATTAATAATAGTAAACATTCACATCCAACCAAAACAACAATACAATTCAAATAAATAACTCACTAAATCATCAATTAAGTCATAGAAATAATAATCTTGGTGGTTGGCTACAGGCTTCAGCATGTGGCGATCTAGTGTAGCTGAAAATTTAGAGTGTATCATATTATGGTGCGATTTTAAGGTTGTATTATCAGCAGGACAAATAGAACAGGTATCAGCATTTTTCTTGAAATGATCACATACAACCTATATACACATAAGAGTCAGTAAGACTTAAAATTATAATTATGATGTAAATATTTATTCAAGTTACTTTTGTGCTAATTAATTATTAATAAATTACATTTTACTATAATAAATATATTAAAACAAAATACAACTTAAAATACAACTTAAAAAATATGTTAATGCAATAAACATAAATATTAGTTATTTATTTATACAAATTCTCAAAAGTAATATTAATAAATTAAAAAGCAATTTATATTTAACTAAGTGTGTTAAATAATACTCGATTTGTCTTAGATTATATTTATTAACACCAATAACAAAATATTAATTAATAAAACTATACTTAATTATGATTGCTAAAATTGGAAAAATTGTTCCAAATAAATTCAAGGAATAGGAAAAGAACTAAATAAAATAAGACAAAGATATAGGTTACATACATGTTATAATAAATATTTTTGATAATATTTTGTCCACCATGATGAGATGAATGTTATTATGGATTTCAAAGCAATGATAAATTATCATATTTTAAAAAATTAAACAAAACTGTTTTTCAAACTGATCTATATCTTTAAAAACCAATAATTGAATAAAATAGAATTAACCTAATTAATAAAACAAAAATGTTACTTTTTTTTATTTAATAGAAAATTTATAATTTGTATTACATAACACAACGAGTAAAAAAGATAACTGACATAACACAACATACATAATATAAATAACACATGAAGCATAAGATGAGGAAATCATCCAGCAATGGTACCCTCCAGAGAGTCTTTAAATCTATATTTGATACTAATATAGTAGGTATATAAACAGAACATATTTATACACATAACAATAATTTATAGGATCAAAATTATGTTTATAAAAATTAAAAAAACATAATTATTTTATATTAAAAATACTGTTTCTATGCTTCATTTAAGTTAAGAACCGCACTCTGGTAGCCAACTCGTAGACATCCTAACACAGCAATGATGGTTGACTTAATAGATGTGATAAACATGTGTTGCTGGACTGCTGCCCAAAAATCTGGCCACTGTTAAGTACGGTTCTTAACTTGACTATGGTTTACTAAAGATTCCCAAACTGTATTACTCAAAAGTGGGTTGTGTTAAATTTTGAAATTTTAAAATATTTACATATTTTTAATGTATAAATTCCAATAAATATGATACAGTTTTTTCCATATAATTATATTGTACATTGATGTTAGAATTTAGTTTCATTATTGATTAGTATAAACAGTAATTACGAGTGTATCTGACTAAAATTCTTATAGCAAAGATAGCGATTAACAATGAAACAAAAAAAATCAATAATGTGTTAGGGATCACCAAAATTTAGACATTTTCTGAAATAAAAAGTATGGGAACCTTTGGTTTATATCATTATAATATACTTAAAAACTTGTTTAATAATACATTTTATTTTACCTTTATGTAGTCAGTGATGTCAAATGAAATTAGACGATGCTGACATCTATCCACAGCGCGTTGAATGTCCATATACCGAACATTCAATCCTAGGTGTAAAGCCTGAAATACCGTTGTCACTAAGCTGCGATCATAGATAACTCGAATTTTGTATAAATATTTTTCCAAGAACATTGGGTCAACTGAAACAAATGTATTATTTTTTAAAATAGAATAATCCTATAATAAATAATAAGTTACCGGGTGGGTCATCATAAATAATTTGATCTCTGTTAGTAATAATATTTTTTTCCTCTACATATTCATCACTATCTGTCTCAATACTACTACAGGAACTACTTTCTTCTGTATAGTCATCAGTTAAAGAATGGTCGAACGAACTTCTGTCAGACATAAGAACATTTTCTACATCTTCTTGTCGACAGTCATAAACATCAATAAACATGTGTGTGGGGTAATCTTGTCCATCAGTACCAATATCACTTAAACAATTGTTATGTTTAATTTCGGTAGTAGAAAAATTTTGTTCAAGCCTGAGTTGAGCCCAAGACATATCTTCAGAGTCCTTATAGTATGGCTTTGATCCTACAGACATTGTTCGATAGTAAGGTGTAGAATTTTCTTGGGACTGTGCATTTAATAATGATTGTCCTGTTCCTCGTTTAGTGTAATGCCACGTATTAGCCCTTGAACGACCAAATGGTGGAAGATTATCCTCAGATAAGTTATCTGAAATATTACATTTTTCTTCTATAAGTGATGGACCAACGGTTAAAATTAAACGTGTATCATTAACGCGTTTAATGAAACATTGGCCAATTTCTTGATCATTCACAGTCTGATTCATGTCTACTGATATATCTGAGTCGCTGACATCAAATGATCGATTATTGTATGTCCGTAGACGTGAGTAAAATGAACGTTCCAATATGTAGTTCAATTTTTTTTCATCTCTAGCACTATTTAATTCTGTATAAAAATAATCAAATAATCAAACATGAATGAAAAAATAATTTCAAATGGAAAAAATATTCTTACCAATATCATTATGATCTGCAGTGAAAAGACTAAACGTTAATGAAGAGTGATGTCTACATTTAGGTAATAAATTTATTAGATTAAATGTAAAAGGTAATTTATATATACGACCAGCATCAATAATAATGGTTTTACTCTGTCTCCGTTTCTTATTTAAATCTATATCTGGATTAGAAACTAAAATATTTTGGTTCATACACATGTGTTGCATATGTTGAAATGTAAATAGCGAGCCAATGCAATCGGAGTCAACTTGCCACAGCTAATAATTAAAATATAAGACTATTAATAGTTTTTTTAATAAAAATATAAACAAGGAATTTAATGCTTAAAAATACCTATAATGATAAATATTAAATGGTTTTTACAAGTATACTCAAAGATAACTTTATTCAAACTACCTAGTAATTCATTTAATAATTACATAATAAAATGTATTTTGCATAATATATAATAAAAATTAATTTTATGTATATTTTTAATTACTAAGAATTCATATTTTGATTTGTATCAACTAAATAATTAAGCCAATTTTAATTGAAATAGGTACAAGATTAATTATTAAAATAAAACATTAATATTCAATTGGGCTGTACTATTTTTAATTATAAATAGTTGTAACAGATTACTGGTGTATCCATTTCTTTGTAATATGTTTTTTCTGTAGCAGTTTGAAGTTGTATTCATAGATTTAAAATATTTCTAGTTAATAATTTATTTAGGGAATTTTTAGTTTTTACTGTTAATCAAAGTATGAAAGAAAAACAACTAAAAATCAATATACTTCACAGCAAAATTGTATCATTCAAAATAGCCAAATTTAGGATCTTAACCAACAAATGTATCCAACATTTAATTTTTTTAACAAATTATGAGCTTGTGAAAATTACAATTTAAAAACCCTTTCTCTTAACTTGATTAAAAATTAAAACATAAAAAAAACCTTTAAGGAAACCTGAATAATATTTTTATCTTCATGTTCACTAATAGATAACTGCATTATTAATATTACTGTATAAAATTGAAACTGCTGAACACAAATTTTGCTATGTTGTACGCTTCATTATAATTTACTTATTAACAATTCATAGTACTAGTGTAAAATAGTGTACACATAGGTACATTAAAATAGGAATTTTTTTTATTTTCGCAAAAATATTTCAAAATATTAATATTAGTGCAAATGATTTTTTTCTTCATAATTATGGTGTTTGTGTCATATCTTGGGTATTAATTTATATTGGCGTACCTATCACATAATATATTTATATCCTTGGAGTTCAAGCCATGATATATTTACTACTAATTTTACTATTTTTACAAGTCAATTATTTTGATTTTTAAACAAAATGTCCTTAAGTTATTTAAAGCCCCTTGCCAATTTTATTCTACTCATCTAAACCATAAATACTCATTAATAAAATACTATTATATGTTTACAATTCAAGATTTATACATCAAAAAAAGACTAAGAAAATTAGTCAAATGTTACTTCAGTTAAATGGACCTAGTATTAAAATTACAAAAAAAATTTTATATATATTTTCAATTTCTTTAATATTTGTTTTCTAAGAATTAGTATTATTGGTCGTTTTATTACCTTCGATAAAAGTTTAATACAGTCATTATAGGTAAAATAGTTTTCTGATAAAATTATGTCATAACATTAGTATAGTTAGGAATGCCATTTCTCTGGGTTAACAAATAAATTTATGGAAACAGGTTCAGTGAATTATTTTTCCGGTCAAATACAATTTTGGTTGTCTTAAAATTAATACTATTATATCATACGCCAAAAGATAAGTTAAAAAAAACGATTTATTTACTTGGTGTTATACATTAAATTAACTCAGTATACTACTAAATACTAATAATTAGGGCTCGGATTTATATGTATTTATTTAACCAAAGTATGTATTTATACAACAAAAATATGTACATAAATATGTGCTAAAAAATGTATAATATGTATTGTCAAAAAAAAAAAAAATATTTTTATTAATTAAAATGAAATGTAATAAAAAAAAATATTTATCTAACTATCTAATTATTATGGTTACAATTAATAATAACATGCATTTTTAAATTTTCGAATTCGAAAGATCGCCGATTATGTCGTAAAATTGATTTATATCGACTGAAAGATCTCTCAACTTCGGCTGATGTTATAGGACTGTCAAAACTTGTCATTATCTTTATGAGGTCATAAATATCAAACATATATCGACAGTAGATTAGATTAAGTTTAAAAATTGGTATTATTTTGTACTTTTGGAAACATGGGCAAGTCTGTATTAATAAATAATAAATCGTAAATGAACAAATTGTCGAAATATGTAGGAAAAATGGAATTATTGAGAAATATGTAAAAACATGTACTTATGGCAAAATATGTAAAAATATGTAAAATAAAATATAGTTCATTTTATTGGAAATCCCTTGAAACAAATTTATCACTTACCTAAATTAATTTATCAAGTCACAGTAAAAATATGTATTTACATATAAATCCGAGCCCTACTAATAATACTATTAATTAATTAATGTTGTTTCGTCACAAGGTACTAGACACATTCAAGACCTCTTATCAATGTTAGAAAAAGATTGTAATAACTGTAAGACTCAATTTAGTACAATATTTAAAAAAGCAATAGAAATTGCATCCAAAATAGATATAGAGTTGACTCTAAAACAACGAAACCCAAGACAGACACATCGCGAAAATTAATCAACTAATAATGTACAGGACTGGACTATTTTAGATAATCTTTAATTATTAAATATATCGTTATAATTATTGTATCTATAAAATATTGATTTTCTGATGAAAAATTAAAAAGATTTGCATTATTTGACCTACATCTCAAAAAATTAAGTATATAGATTGACAAGCATTTATACAGACACTTGAAGTTATTAGTCAAGTGTATGGATCTCTTCTAGACAACTTTGAAGAACAAGCCTTATCGTGGTTTAAATTATGGCAAGATAAACCAATCAAAAATGACATGGAACTGATTGATATTTTTGGTTATGAAACATTTTACCCAGCAGCATGTATATATGGCTACACAAATTGCCATTACTTTACCTGCAAGTTCATGTTCGGTAGAAAGATCTTTTAGGTAATATTTTCTACATTATATTTCTAATTTTTTTCATTCGGTATATTAATCTAACAATATAATTGGTCATTATATTTTTAGCACATTACGTTGTCTAAAGACATGGCTGGGCACAGAATGAGAAATGAAAGGTCTGATCAATATTCATTGACAAAAGTACAAAAATAAGAAATATTTTGAACAACAATTAGAAAGCATTATTGAAAAGTTTGGATTGAGTTATAGGCGGTCGCATTGGTTTGCAATGATTATTTATATATTAATGAAAACAAGAAAATACATTTTTACTAGAACTAATAAATAAAAAGTGGCTTATATTGACACTAAAAATATTTTGCACTTAGTGAGCTACATGTCTGAGGGCATGACTGCTTTATCGATTTTCTTGAAATGATGTCCTTAATTTGTTTTTAAGTTAATTGCTTCAATACTAAAAATTTGAAACCATTTTATCCATTAGTTTCAAGTAAAAATGATATATAAACTTCCCCTACCAATCTCCTAACAATAACTGGTGCACATATAGTCTTTGTTTTTATTTAATAATTCTATTTAATTTTTATTTTATATATTATATTTTATTTTAAGTTTTTTTGTTATTATTTATGTATTATTAAAAGTAAATAGTAATATTGGCTGATCTATTGTATATTTATATCTATATAATAGGACATGTACCTACATTTATTAATTTAATAGATAAATAACATTTATATTTTATACATACATTATTATTTTTCACACAATTGCTGTTTCCATAAAAATATACATATTCAAATATATTAATAGATTTGTTATATAATTTATTATAAATTAAGTGAATACACTTTTTAAACCACCTTTAATGAATTATGTTTATGAATGTAATTCAATATATATTTGAAAATTCCATAAAATATATATTTTTATTAACATTATTGTTCATACCGAAAAGATGAATGGAAGGATAATACCGTGACTTGGACTATTTATTAAATTATTCAAGTACTCAATATAAGTAAACATACATTTATTTAAATAATGAGATACTCATAATATCTTTGTACATTTAGTAACATTAGTCCACAATATTTTAAATAAATCCATTTGATAACAAGGAAATAAATAGTTTTAAATGTTGATACAACTTTACAATTTTAGATAATATTGTAAAAAACTAACGTTTATGACTCAAATAATATAAACTATAGTTAGACAAACTAAATTATATGAATTGCAATACATTTTGATACAAGTTATAATTTACACTAAGTACTAGTTTAGCAGCGGCCATTTCTGAAGATCTTCGTAGTGCGTAGTGACTGAATTAAGTTGGAGGAGTTGAATCTCACTTTGTGCGTATTTGCAAAATATTTTATTATATTTAATAAATATAGTGAACAGACTACTTCTCCACTTAATTCATGAATTCACATGTTCTGTATATAATATGTATGAATACATATATATATAATTAAGGCCGCCGCTGCTATTACTAATTTAAAAATATTTTACAATCTCAGAAAAGTTATGTTATTATTGAGATAGGTACACATTTCATTAACGACTAGCTAACAATAAGAAGAAACAAAATAATTCAATTATCAGTGAGAAATAGTGAAAAAATAAGCTTGAATGACCTTGGCCTGATCTAGATGTATATATTATAATGACTTCAGGCCAATTTTTGCAGAAATGAAATGTGTACAAAAACTATCAAAATATATGTAATTTTTACAAAAATCTCACTACCTGTATGATATGAAATGTGATTAGATTTAAATACGTACAATGGCTCTATAAATATTTTTTTTTACTCTTAGCTGTGAATTCAATTTTATTTTTAATTATTACTAATTCATTTACATCAAATTTTTAGAATGTACTCAAGTTTTGTTATTGATTATTATACTTAAAATATGAGAATTTTGATATAAAATTAAAATAATTTAGAGGGTACTAAGTGTTTTATAATTTATTTTTTATTTACGTTAAAAAAAATGTTCTAAGAAAATAACTGTTTTAGGAAATTAAATGAATTTAATAAGATATTTTAATTATTTTAAAGTTGAAGGATGAAAATATTAACAAATAATTAACAAATGTAAAATACAAATATGTACAAACAAAATATTCACCGAGTTGAAATGTAATGTGAAATAATTAAAAAATAAAATGTGAATAAAACAATTAAGTAAGAACCGTGTATACGGTTTATACAGATATTAAAATGTACCTATTTTATATAAATTATTATTAATATAAAATACACAAAATATATTATACATAAATGTTTATAGTAAAATGAATAAAACAAAAATAAAACAAAGAGAAAGTCAAATTTGTGGCTGATAATACGAAAAAAAACCTCACATTTTAATTAATACTAAAGAGTCGAAATGCACCGAGTCCAATCAGCTGGAAGAGTTAGATCTGGCACAGTATGATATTCAAAAGACAATTTTCTATTTTATACCAAACGTAAAAACATAAAACATGCCTTGATCCAAACTTCCAACTGATTGGACAAACGGTTGTTAACCCACATGAAGTGTTGTTGCAACAAACGAACGAGAAACAAACGGAAACAATTTACACACTATAAAAAAAAACTAACACTTTCACTTGAAAATAAGACTCGTTCTAAAAGCAAAATATCTAAACGAAAAAAAAAGTACTGAACACTATGATTGATGTGTGACGATCCGACACCAAATGCGCTATGAATCTACAACCGACCGGCGTGAGGTTTTTATACCGCGAGTGTGCCGTTTCAAGAGCCAAGCTCAAACAAGAGATAACGTACCAACAAATAAAAAACACACACACCGGTTGACTAAGAGCTATATTTAAGTAAGTGCCTGAGCGTTATCTTTCGAGTGGTTGCGTTTAGATACAGAGGTAAGGCTAGGGTAGACGAAAGCGTATAACGAAATGTATAGAGCCGTATAATAAAAAATATAAAACCTTATACTAAATAACAGATAGCGATTGTAATACTTTGATGGAGAATAAACAAATTATGACGAAATTTAGGTATAACACTCGACAAAAGAACAAATAATATAATATAATAATATTACACGATCAGAACTATGGCAAGTCGTAAACGACGAGACGACGATACACAGAAATTCCACGAACACGAAAAGATTCGGCTACGATCACGTTTCACGAGTACTTAGCGCGTGCCTTAAACGAAACACACTCGTTTTGCATACACATCGCATAAATTAATCGTGTAATAATAATATGATCGTATTGATACGTATCTTACTTAGTACGTTCTATTACTATATGCGTATACTACTATATGCTGTGTATTTGTGCACATTCGAATTGCATGTTTGAATTGGTCTGAAAGACACTATGGCCACAGATAGATCATGAACCATGATCAAAACGATGGCGACAACGAACTATTTAAAACAAAAATATTAACAGTAATAGAAGAAAATAATTAAGTGCATTCAACTAATATTATAACATATCACTGTGGTTTGTGCATACGTCAATATTTTAAATTTGATATAATATATATTAATGTCCAATGTTTATACAAATTGAGTACAATCTCGAGATTAGTTTTAAAGTTAATTAATTTTTTTTCAACAAACACAAAACAAAATTACTTGTGTATGCATGTAAACTTCAAAAAAGAAAAAAATATAGGAAATGGTGTTGATTCTTATGTTTATGATTTGTGCGAAATAATACAAATACATCTCAGATGGAGTTATATGAACTCGAAATACAAATCATAACAATGATAATATTATTAACATTGATCTCACTCAAATCCAAAACATTAATTTTTTTCTAATATCTAATTCTATACATAAACTAAATTTTTCTTGACATTAAATTTCATTGTTACCTAATATATTTGTCTACAATATAACTAACTCGAGTGATTCTTAAAGATTTAAATTTTATATTTTCATTATTCACTAACCAATCATCAATAAATATTTTTATACATCAAATTATATAAACTTTTTTTATGTTAACTATTTATTATTGATTATTTATGTTCAAATTTAAAAATGGACCATCTACTAAACAACAAGGTAAAGACAAAACACATTTCATTTTTATTATATTTATCTAAATTATTTAGCATGTATTATGTATTATACCATGGTATTAAATATAATATTGATTTGGTCATTGTAATCGATGTGTTAATGCAATCATTGCACCCATTATCAAATAAGGCTTAAATCTTTAATATTGTACTTATGCTGTGTATAAAAAATAACAATAACTATTAAAATATTTAAATTAATATTATAATATTTTGAAAGTCTATACGAATAATGTTTCAAATGAATTAAAACATATTTACTAAAAATTGATTGAGAAAAAATCATTAGTTTTAGTTTAATTTTCCAATTTTTCAAACTTTGAATTTCAAACACGATTATTAAAAAAATAGGCTACGTGATTTTGAAATTTAACTGTTGTACCTTTAAAAACAACTATAATGAGGAGCTTTAGTATTTATTTTCCATGTTTTTTTCCCGAGAGACAAAATGTTTAAAGAAACAAAAAAAAATATTTAATATTAAATGTTAATAAACATGTATAGTCAACATATTTTGAATAATAAGTAATAAGTTGTCATAGTTAGAGCCCCCATAAGGGGAGGGCTGTTGGACCTGGAGTACAGGGACATGTTGAAATGAATTTGTTATGTTTGACATTTTGAAACTTTAATAAGAATACTGGTTTTATATTGAATAATAATTTATGAGGCTCGCAAAAACATTTATTACAGGTGCCCAAAAATTGATGTGGGAGGCTTGGTGACAGTTCTATGTTTTTTAACAGGACTTGAAAAAGTTAACTAGGACACTTGGTAGTACTATTTTATATCTACTTATTTACTATATTTTAAAATATTATAAACAAGTATCTCCATTTAATAGTATCTATATTAACACCAAATATTTTTTATACTTATAATATTACATAATTCTAATGTAATTTTCTATAATCTTATCGCGGGATGAATATTTTAACTTGTTATAATTTAAGCGTACCAAGATATTGCAAAAAGTACCGTACGTACATACTTTGACAGTAATATAGTTAGTAGTTACATACACATAGATTTTTTTAATTCACACAGAACGCTTATTTAGTTAGTCAAGCCGCTAGATGGGTTTTTTTCTAAGTGGGTATATTGATCTTAAAAACTTAATTTTTAACCAATATTATTTATAACATGCGTGCATACAATAGTTATAGCCTGTATATAGATTTATACAAAATTCAAATTGACATACATTTTTAATTTTAATACAGTTATTTTTTAAAAATTGATTGGCAAAGTTATCAATCATCAAACAATTAGGTGTTATAATTATTAATTACTTATCGTTTTTCAAGTGTTTTTCTTAAAGAATAATAAATTTAATTGAATATGAAACATAATAGAATAACTCAGTTATTTTAGTGCTTTATAGCATTTCTATTACTACTTAAAAAAAGTTTTTACGTTTAATTTAATTTTTTACCTTTTATCAACATAATCATGCGCCGTGTATTTGTTATTCAGTTTAGTCATAATATAGTAGGTACCCAAGTACTTAGAAATATATTTTTATGAATATCTTGAGAGTAGAACTTAATTCTTATTTACAATCATCTAATCTAAATGGTAAAATGTATACTAATAGTTTTAAGGTTGGCTTCTCAATTCTCGTCAGTGTATTCTAGTAATGCTCATTTTGTTACAAACCTGTTTCATATAGGTATTATTATTTTTATAAATATGAAAAAATAATTTAACCATGCAAATGTTGATATATTTATAATCGTTAAATAACATGTATATATGCTTAGTTTTTGAATAGATAGTTTTGAGTACATTTTGATTGCCAATTTCGAACGGGAATTGATCAATTAATACTACTATATATTATAATATATAATAGTTTTATTAAATTACTATTACTGTCAATATTCCTTCAGAAATATATTTAAGTTACCGGTAGTTTTAAAAAACGTCGAGAAAAACAAAAAAAAAATGTTATTACTAATTATTTTTGAAAAAATAGATTTTATATTTTTGGTATAACTCAAAAACTAATAACGGTATAGACGCTCAAAATGTTCACAAAATATTTATATTAGAATTTTCCATAAATAGTAGAATTTAAAAAATATTTTGACTCTTTTATAGTGTTCCTGATAGCTATGTTAAATTGTTCTAATTCTTTTTCAGTTAGAACTTCATAAAAGTTTTTCTTTTCATAAGTAACTTTAGAAATGTTAATAGAAGATTCCCAACAAGTTTCCAACCTTTATCGTACAAAAAAAGTTTACGGGAAAGTAACACTATTTATAGCCATAATATATTTTCGATTTTCTCAATTCCAATTCAGAATTTTCGAATTCCCGTTTTTCCTTAATTTTTTGTTTGTTATTCCTGTCAATTTTGAAAATGATTGCGTAATTCTAATTTTGATTTTCCGAAAGCACCAACTAGATTTTCTACCAGAAAAGTTGCTGTTGAAGAAAATCGAAGCAATTGTACAGCTTCAAACCGCGATGACAGACGCAAAAATAAAAAATAAACATCATTGTAAAATCAATATTCAATACATTCATTACTCCTCCCAGAATCTAAAATATTAACACTTGTGGGTCAGGAGAGACGATTTTAAATTTACGGATTTTTAAAATAAAAATATCAAACTGGTACTTAAAATATTAAAAATATTATCAACAAGTACCAAACTTTTAGATTAAAAATTGAAGATAATAATATGGAACTATATTATAATGCAGGAATTTTCAGTTAATTTAGGAATAAAAATAAAAATATAGTATTTGTTTTAATAAGCCTTTGTTGAACTTTGAACTTAAAATGTTGATAAAAAACTGTGTTAATATATTTTTTAAATTGTTGGTTACCATATTAGTTAATTATGAAAAACTTTGTGCTTAATTTTTAATCCTTAGCTATAAAAATTGAAAATTTTATAAATTTATAATGAAGTATAAAACAAATATTTAACAGAGTGATATCGGTGTACCCATATTTATAGAAAAAAATTTAAAAACAATTGAATATGTCCAAAAATAGCTTGAAAAGAGAAAATATTTTTTAATCCTTTTTGTAAAAATTATTTATTTATAATATCTTTAATATTTTCAACAGCTATTATAATAACGTATGAAGAACCTTCTCAATCTTGTATTCAATTTTAAAGAAGTTCGACCGAACAAAAATAAATGTATTTAACATTTATAGAACAAGAAAATTGAAAATGTCTATAAATAGCCAAACACAAGTAAAAATATTTCGATAGTAGTATTATGTATAGAAAGAAATAAAATAAATATAAAATGCAATTAGTTACGGTTATTTGTTTTTTAATAATTACAACATAATAAGAAAATCATCCCATGAGAAAATGTTTAGTTTACTGGTGAATAATTTTTGTCGAAAAATTTCAAACGCTTATAAAAAATTAATTTTACTTTCTAGAATACTTTTTTTTGTAATAAAACTTCTGAGGAATTTTATATTAACTTTTCAGATTTGAAATATAAAAGAATTTTTCTTAAGAATATCTAACTCAAAATAATTCATAAATGTTCGCGATTTTGAAGAAATTTTACAGTATTTGAATTTCATAAAAAATTTTTCAGAATTTAGCTCAATTTTTTTTAAGTTACACTAATGACAACAACAATAAAAGGACCTTTTATTCAATTTTCAATTTTTTTATCGTCAAAAATTAAATGTTAGTTTCCGCGGATATTTCGATCCCTATATTATTAACTGTGGCAATGTATTATGAAATAAAAATGTATTTTTTAATTCTGTTAAAATACAAAATTTAACATTGTTATAAATCCATCAAATGCTAAGGGTGGGGATAGTCATGGACCCTTCACCGTTAATACCCCACTGCACCTAAGTATACAGTGATGTATATTGTATACACAGAGGATTTCTGGCTTTCTACTCTTTAGTTTTTTTTTTCAAAGGTGTATAAAAATATGAAAATACCTGAATATTATGGTGGTTCACTACTATTACTTCTTTAAAATGTTATTTTCGGTTGTATATAAATAGTCTATAGGTTAGTGTAGGTCTATTAGTGTCCACCCGATTGAATACGATGTAACTTCACAACACGGAAGCTGTTAAACAATCGTACATTTTCAAATTCTCATAATATGCTTATATCATGCTTCAAAATTGAAATATGAAAACGACTTTCTCACATTTAATTTTTATTATATGTAATTTCAGTCTCATACTGAAAAAACAAAGTAAAATAGATTATTCTGAACATAATAATTAATAATTGCTATTTTATGAGTTTCTATTATAGGGACAACACATGCTTGTATTAATTGTAATATTATTATTGTTTAAGAGAACGCTACACCTACATGGCGTGTTGTCTTCGTCAACAAATGTTACAAATGTAAACCATAATAAAAACTGTTTCGAGGGGGAAAGAACCGAGAAGGCTATGGTTATAAGTTATAACTAAGAAATGTTCACCATGAATAGAAGAGAATTTTAACTGTATCGTAGTTTTATTTTTTCGATAGGAGTATAGGACCAATACATAAAAGTTATTTAAGTTTGGAAAACGTAAACATTTCAGATTTTTAAAAGTATTATAACTTTTTTCTAGCAAATAAAAACACTACGACATAGAAAATATTATATTTTATGTTGCATAAGCTTTTGGTGTCTATTAGGATTTAGGACCACCGACTGAGTGGTTCCATCTCGCGCTAAACAGTTTTTGGTATGTTGTACTTTGTAAGACAGATACAACACATACGGGTGTAACATCCACTTAATTGATTTGTTTTACTTTCATCAATGACAATACATTTGGACTTGAAAAGTATAATAATATTACATACATAGTACACAACCGCAAACCCACATACCATATCAAACAGATTGAATACGGAAAGAACATTTTGTCAGTATACCGTATTATGCTTAATTGCCTTTAACCACCGAAGAGATCATTAACGAGATGGGTAAAAGAATAAGGAAGTTCATCTATAACAGGGATGGCGAACCTTTTTGTTCCAGCGTGTCAAATAAAAATGTTGGTTGAAATCTATTTTTCCTGCGTGTCAACTAGTTCGATAACCCTTCAATTTTTTTTTCAAAAACTTTAATATTATCAAACTTACACATTCGTGTGTGTCACTTAAATAGTGTGCGAATGTCACTCTGTGACATGCGTGTCATAGGTTCGCCATTTCTGATCTATAACAATGTTACCAATGATTAAACTGTAAAATGTAAAACTTAAAATGTAAAGCTTTTTATATAACACACATATGTATATATTAATATATAATCACCCACACGTACAAATATTAAAACAAATAATGTATGTAAGATATATTACTATGATAATCATATTTTAGAATTATTTCGTCAGTGTAATAATAAATAGTTTCAATTTTTTTTTCACGTATTATCTATACGTGATAAATATTTTAACACGTGCGTCGACAATGACGGAGTTTATACACAGCAAACAAGCAGTTTTTTTTATCCAATAACGCACCTTAGTAGGAGGGTCGAAAACCCGGTATTGTTATCAATAAATAAATATTTGTTTATTTGTTTAGTTACTGAGATAATAACGCGATGATGACAAAAAAAATAAAGTGGATTAGATATTGAAATAATACAACACGTCTTCCTTCCTCTTTCGTACTATTATAAAGCTTATTTTAATCTATTTCAAAATATTAATATCAGACAAAATATACATATTATATACATCCATCTAACTACAGAGGACGGTAGTTACTGCTATTATCGATTTATGTTAATTCCCTTTTAGTGATTAGAACCCTTGCCTGTATTTTTTTTTTATCCTGCATATTAACGCATTTATATAGGTAGAACTTAGATATTGTATTTAATAACTTAATCAACAACCATATAAAACCTATGAACTGACTTGAAAATCCTCAAAACAATATATTTGTTTACTTATACTATTTCCCCACTTCTATACGAGTTATAACTATATTTTTCATATTATCTATGACTCAATATATATTATCTACCTATGTCTAAATGTCTTGGACACTCAAAGAATACTTACAAAACACTTATAATATTTTATCCCAGTACATGTAAATCTATAGATAAATAATAATGTTGTAACGGTATAGGTTATAATATTCATTAAACAAAAAGTGTCAAATGATTCAATTTATTTTCTGCTATTACTGCCCATGTATAATACACATAATACATTCATAACCATGCTAAATTTTTGAAAGAGTAATATATTTTGAACAGTAAATAGTCAAAATGTAAATTATAACAATATTTCACAAAAGTATCCTATGGTTTAAATAGTTTTGATACTTACAATTTATAGTAAATCAATTAATCTTGATTAATCAGTGCTTTTAACAATAAACTTATTTCAAGATAGATACCTAATATATTATGTGAATGTTTTAGAAGTTATTAACTAATATAAATGTGGGCATGTGGGTACCACTCTGCTGTACAGTAGGTGTCCAGATGGGTCACTGTAGTGGATGTATTAAATTTGAATTGATATACAATTATTGAACACAAGAAATGATTTTGAGTAAAGGTCTGATCTACATTATGTCAGCCTATATTACTAAGAATATTTTACAATATAATTACTATGAAAGTGATTTAATTTACTATTAGACATTAATGAATTAATTTTTGCCAAGAAAATGGCATTGTGTGTATTTAATATAATACTATATATACTTTAAAAATGTCTAGTACCCACAAATAATATTTTAAAACTACAGCAAAATAACTAAAATTATTATTCTTTATTTAAATAAATAATTTAGTAAAGGTTTGAATATAAAATATCTATACAAAAATAACTGTGTTCTTTTTTTTTATAGGTTTGATTACAGTATGAACTACTTATGAGAAACCTTGATTTTAAATTTTCAATCCTTAGCAATACAATTTGAAAAATTTGTAAAGTTTGATAAGTAAAGTCAAAATTTGCATTTTGAATTTATATAAAAAAAATTATGTCTATGCATCTTCAAGGTCTTTCCCCAATTGGAAAAAAGAAACTGAAATACAAATATGTTGCCACAGTAGTTAATATAATTAGCCAAAGTGAATATGAAGTGCAATGTTTTGAAGCAAATAAAGAGGAAAACACTGAGTTTGTACCTATTGAAAATGGTGTATCAATAGTTGACTTCACCAACATATTGTACAAATTACCATCTCCAGAACTTCGTCTTAAAAATAGACATCTTATTTCAGTGTTTCCAGGTATAGTTGATGTGTTTGAAAAAAGTAGATATTAAGACTTAATATATATTCCTACACTCTAATCAAAAGTCAACAATGTGATTTACTTATTACCTATTTAATTATTACCAGAAAGTTATTTACTTTAATTTTTATTAGGTACAATGTTTCATTAAGTTTTATTTATATTTTTATTATAACCCAACTAGGTTTTTGTTTTATTATATCTTAGGCAGGGATCAATTTTTATTTAAAAGACTGTTATATTATGTTTTCCTACATTCTAACCTATAACCAAAAATCAACAAGTGTGATTTAATTATTTCCAGAAAGTTATTTACTTTAATTTTTATTATATACAATGTTTCATTAAGTTTTACTTATATTTTTATTATAACCTAACTAGTGTTATATATCCTAAGCAGGGATCAGTTTTTATTTAATATGACAGTTATTATTATTTTTTTACATTTTTATACAAATTGTACTTTGTTAAATAGGCTGTTTTTGTTGTGTACTATGTTATTATTCTATTTTAAATCATAATAAACTGTTTGTGTTTCTCTCATAATGTTCTGTATTTAATATTTTACTAATATATATTATTAGTTACTACATTTGGTACTTGGATAAGTTTTTTAAAAATAAATAAATTAAAAATATTATGGCCATAGTTGGAGTTGATCTGGCCATAGTAGGGGAAAATGAGAAATTAAAAATTCTTCCTAAGTATAACATACAGAGGCTTGAAACTTTAACTAAGTATAAGTCATGTTATAAAGTATACTTGGTTTGAATTTCAAGATTTTTCCATGTTCATAACTAAAATTAGTACAATATATTCACAAAAAAAATGCTTAACGTGGCCATAGGTGACGACTCCACCCTTTACAAATATATATAATGAAGCTTGTATTAAATTTTCAAGATTTGAACCAACAAAAAAATGTTATGACATTTATAAAAAAAATTTTAAAATTAAAAAATTAGAAATCAAAACTATTTTAAGGATATTTTTATCATTTTCTGTATTTAAGAGGATTAAAAATGTTTAGCATTGTAATTTTGTTAGTGAAAATTTAGAGTTGGATAGGTAGCTAGTAGGTATCCAGAATAACTTTATGATGAGGAAGGAGAGCAGTCAACTAATTTAAACATTTCATGTAGTCAAGTGAAGTAAATTGTAATTATTAATTTGTTTTATACAACTCATGTGTGGAAGGGGGGTAAAGATATGGACTGTTGACAGTAGCCCCAAAATGCGTAAATCAAGCCCTGGTGGGGGAGTAGAGCCCTATGAAGTTGTAGGACATGGGTGGCCGACCCCATGAATTCAGGAGCGAAAAGAGAACTAGAAGAAGAAGAAGAGTTTGATGTGTATTAATGTATAATATTATACCTATAATTCTATGGTGAACTATTTAGTACTAAAATTAGATATTTACTATTTAACGGTACTGAAAGAATACAGACTAAATGGTTTTTCATTCTTAATATCGAAAAAAGAATTATTGTGGATGATGCATATTTCAATAATAGACACAATATGGATTTTGTTCACATACATGTGTACAACCTACCTAACTTGAAATTTATTGTTTTTAATTTTTCCATAGCCTTAATTATGATATTTTTATAACTTATATTACATATTATTATATTACTGACTAATTTATCTATAAATTATGTACTGATTTGATTAAAATAATCAATTTCAAAATTACTATTATGGACATCAAAAATACACCTAAAATACTGCTACATGTGACCAATAGAAATATATACAAATGAGACATAGACATGGTCAGTAACAAAATGTGATGAGAAAAATTACAACTATGACTTAGTCATTATTTAATCCTGAATATATTTTATAGGCCACGCCTTAACTGAAAAATAAATTTTGCTCAACAGACCAAACATCCTAGAGTATAAGCTGCTAATGGCTTGGACACCCTTGGAGAGCAGATGGCCAACTAAAAAAAAGTATTTGAAGACAAAATAAGCAGAAGATTTGTAGAAACTATTTATATATTTTCAAATAAACTTAGGACTCAGTAGATTGACAGTATTGCCAAAGATCTCTGAGGCAATAAACCAGAATGTGACCTATAAGTTGACTAATAATAGAGAGATGGAGACTTATTGAAGGTAGTAGTGATTTTTGCCAGCAAGGTTAGAATAAAAAAAGTAAAAAGATGTTCAGTACACACATTTTATTTTAAAGGCACTAAAATTTCATATTTTAAACTGCATTACATCATTCCCACAGCTCACGTCATGTAAAGATTCAAATAACTTTTAAAATTATTAAAATTATCACTGCTTTGTGGTGGCTTCTTAAATGCAAAACAATAAGTTATACAGTCGACTTACGATAAATCAAACCTCAATATCTTAAAAACCCTAATAGCTCGCAAAATGTTTTACATGCCCCTTGAAGTGTTTTATAAGTTTTATTTGAGGTATATAAATTAAAAAATTACAATTAAGATTATATATTTTTTATCCTTCCTTGAGATTCAAGTTATTGAGACTTAACTGTAACATTTTATTATAAATTATCTACAAATAATAGTTTGTAAATATCTATCCATGCGTCTTAAAATAAATAAATATATATATAATTAAATAAACAATTATTATCTACTCACCGCATCTGCTAATTGTTCGTACATCAATCCCGACATATAATTATAATTTTGTTTTTTATTTACTACCACTGTTCCATGTTGTGGCTCGATCCAACATTCTGTTATTAATTGATATTCGTCTTCCGTACTATGTTTTAAACAACAATCATTAGTATCACTGGCAAAAGAAACTATATGCTTTCCTTGTTTTTGACGTTTTTCAGACTTTTGCTGCTCATCAATTGACAAAATTGATGACCTTTCAAGGTCATTATTTTCCATGTTGAATTGATCAAAAACACTATTATATTCATAAGTTTTTTGTTGCTGTTTTTGTATCTTGTTAGGCGGAAATAAAACATACTGAATGACACAATGACTTGTGGGCGTACTAGGACAGTGGGGTGATCCCTAGAATATAATATTAATCATTTATTTCTTAAATAATAACTTATTTTATTTTTAAATATTTACTTAATTAATTATGCTTTATAAGGTTGCTACATTATAATTAGATTGCTAAAAATTATTTATTAAAAAATATGTTGTTTAAATTTGATCATAAATTATCAAGTATTGGGTATTTATTTTAATAACCTAATTATCAACTATACATATTTTAACTTAATAGTTATGTATATTTTTTATTTTAATAAATTCAGTTGAATTAATATTTTATTATTATCTAAGGAAGAAAATATTAGATTTTTAAACATAAAAATTGTTTTTTGTTAAAATAAATGGAATTTGATATGGTGGTTTTCTATATCTGTCCAACACAAGCGGAACATAGGAATTTAAACATGTTTTAATTCCAACATGTCTATTTGAGATTGACTTCCCTGCATTAATGATTTTATCTGCCTAAATCTTAAAACAGATCATACTAAAAAAGGAAATTAAAAATTAAAATTTTAGGAAAGTTGATATCAAGTTGACTTGACAAAAAATTCAAATCTTAATGCTTTTTAGAATTTAAATTTAATTATTGTAATAAATCATTAGATCAATGGAATTGAAAACTTGTCTAAATGTCCATGTTCCACATATGTTAGGCAAAGATATACAATTACCACATCCAATCCCTTTAAAGTAAATTTAATTTTGTTATCATTTTGATATGATATTAAGTATTAATATGTACATTTTTTATTCATACTGATAAAAAGTATTCACTAATTTAATTTGACACTATATACTTGGCGCGCATTAAGATCATGACCAGTCGCCACTGGTCATGATCTTAACGTGCACCAAGTATAGGTGTATAAATGAAAAGATACTGATAGTAAATGTAGTAGTAGTATCAATAACTATAAAAAATAATCAAGTATTTATATTTAATATACAAATTATGAACTTTGTGAATATATAATAAATATTAGGAATCAAAAACTTGGAACAAAAAATTCATTTGAATTTAAAAGAAAGTGAATATTTAATGTTTATATATTACTATATAAATTGTAGAAAACAACCTAAATGCATTATAAAACGTTTTGTACTTAAATACTATTGCGTATGCAATTACACCTTAAATTCCACATTGTTTGATAAAATGGTTTTGTCATTTTAATTGATAGCAATTTGTTATAAAAATATGGTGTACAATATACTAACTTCTATCATGTCTACTTCTAAAACCATGTTTATGATACCGGCAGATGAATGTGCAAATTTGAAACCTTCTCTCAATCGTATTCTAAAAATTAAATAAACAAAAATATAAAGATAACCTATTAAAACAATTAAAATAAAAGTTATTCATCTTCATAATTTTAGTTATTAGCATCATAAAAAAAACAGTATAGCCAATATCAAAGTAAAATATAACATTAAGTATTGTCTACCGAAATCAGGCATGTCAAACACGCGGCCCACTGACCTTTTTTTTGCAGCCCGTAACTGCCAATATTTATTTATTTATTGGACAAAGTAAAAAAAAATTATAAAATTTTCATTTTTTGTTTGAACTTTGTTTGAGAAAGGTTTATTTAGTATATATTATTATATTTTATCTTTTCAGCCATAAGCTGTAATTGATGAAGTATTATCTACAGAAGTACGATGGTTATCATGCTCCAATGTATTAGAAAGGTTCTGGAAGTTAAAAGATCATATACAAATATTTTTAGATTCTAAAGAACAAGATATCACCAATTTTTCAGATCCAATACGGCTACAAGACCTATCCTTTATTTATGGTTGATATAAGTTGATATACTTGTCAAATTTAAATTTAAAATTACAAGGGAAAGATCAAGTTATAACAGCAATAAATTACCATATCAAGGCTTTCAAAAGTAAATTAAATTTATGGAAAACACAATTACAAAATGAAGATTTAACGCATTTCTCAACTTGCATGGCTTATAAATCAAGTAAAAATGAACCAGTATTATATAATACTATATATTATTATAATATAATATTTTTATTCGATAAATACGTATGTGCGGCCCGCATAGTGTAATATTTAATATATTTGGCCCAGTTAATATTTTGAGTTTGACATGGCTGACCTAAATGGTAGCTATATTAACAAAGAGAATCGTCAAAATTTGAATACATCACATTTTTAAAATAAACCTTTCTTTTTCAATAACATTTATGAGTAATGTGAGGAAAGTTTTGATTGTACAATATTTTATATATCTAAAAACATTGATCAGTTAGACTTAATGCTCCAAAATTAGCTTAAAGTAGTCAAATATCTGATGTGTAAATTAAGCATAGACATCTTTAAAGAAATTGTTGTGCTGTTTTATTATAGATGAACTCCAAATTATATTTTGATTACGTTGATTTACTACTGCTTTCATATCAATAAAATGATCTACTCTGCATTAAATGTGTAATGAGTTATGCAAAGTTAGGTTAGGTTATCAATACCAAGTTTTTCTAAAACCAATAAATCATAAAATAATAAGATGCACATTTTTAAATATGAATAAATTGATAACTGACGTTATTACACGAGATGATATATATAACACAATGACCAAGCTATATAATTGTAATATACTGTAGAATCACTGAAAATATATCAATCATATTATGAAGCACACCTTATAAAGTTATTTTTGGATAGTTAGTGGTAGCGCCCCAAGCGAATTGTCTGATATTGTTTTATTTAAAATATTCATTATAAAAACAATGTAACATATCTAACATAATAGAATCAATTTTTTTATAAATATTATGTAAATAATACATCAAAAGCTTAACTTGAAATTTAAATATTTTTTTTAAAAAATGTGTATTTTGATTGAAATTAATATATATATATATATACATCATAATTACATCATAATTATAGATGTAGTTTTATGCAACAATTTAAGTAACAAATTCAGAATATTTTATAAAATTTTTTCACCTCATAGAATCACTAAAAATATGTTACGTAATGAGTGGTGTAATGAATCTGTATGAAAATATACCTTAAGACAATATTTTTTGCATGGTGATGATTAGTAAATCTTATTAATAATACAGTAGTCGCCGCTTATTGGACTCACTTTGGGACCCGACAATTTGAGTCAATTAACCGAATGAGTCAATAAGGCGAATGACTCAAAAACCTAACCTAACCTAACCGTGCGAATCGGGACCAACCGTTTTGAGTCTAATATGCGAATGAGTCAATTAACCGTGAGTCCAATAAGCGGCGACCACTGTATTTATCTTATACCTTGTCAAAACTGATAGAGTACGTGCTAATTGCGATTGTAGTTGTAATTTTTGAGACACACTATTACTACATTGACTATAGTGACTACATTCACTACTCCATATCCACCGTTTGTGATACAAATAACGCGAAAGAGTAGTTGTTGTTGATACAGCTTTTGATTCTACTCCAGTTGATGACTCATGAACTGCATTAAGAGGAAGTCCGATATTTAATTTAGATCTCGGCTTTTGTATATTTATAGTTGTTATGGCAGAAGAGGGTTGCGAGCCATCAGGGAATATGACAGTGGTGAATTCTGAAGGAATTCGCTCATATCTTGAATAATAATAAAATTTAAAAATATATTCAGATTTTGAACATTACAACTTTCTAAAATATTCCAATTAATCGCTATACCTAATTAAAATCTTCTCAAGTGGTTTATCCATTAAATACACATATCTTTGATGTCTTGAAGGTTTTTTTGGTGTTAATGGTTCTTCAATAATAATTTTTTTAGTTTTTTTTGTCCTATTTTCTTGATCTTCAGTACCTTGATTATTATCTTCAGAAGATGGTTTCACTGCAGTAGTTGAATCCAATAGTTCTATATCATTTTTCAGATCATCAATAATCTATAAGTAAAAGAAAATATAATAAACTGTTTTAATAATTATAATTAATTAATTATTTAAACCTTATGGTGGACTGAAGCTGGTACACAACTTTGAAATGCTAAATGCAATACTACACAACAGCAAGATGGTGGCCTAGGTGAAACTCGTGCAATACAGAATGATACATCATCTGTATATGTTTCACTATTAACAAAAACAAAAGTTCAATATAAAAAAGTATTAAAAACTGTCTACAATTGTACCTCTGGTCTAAACATTTCACATAAGAGTGTTCATCAATTAAAACAAATGTGCACCATTCCTTCAGCAAAGCAAAAAGTGAATCAGATGATTTAGTGCAAGTCAGGGTTTGATAGCTATCACTATCTATATTTTCCTTACTAAACCATTGTGGTAATGGTCGATCATGTCTCAACAGTAATACACCACCACCAATTCTATAAGTGGAAAACCATTTTGGCCACTGAGTATCAGGGTCTAAAGTACAAACAGGTTTCCAAAAATCGACAAATCGTTGATGCTGTTGATCACTAGAATACATTAAATATTTTTTACATTAACACAACATCAAAAAGAGCAATTCAATACTTACTCAGTTTTAAATTGACTTTGTTTTAAGCTAGGTGATGTGTTTGAATTTGTTGCCAAATAATAGAATAAAGGTATACCACTATGTAATGGACTTTTATTTGGAACTTCAGATGCCAAAAAACTAAGCATGTTTGCTTCTGTTTTTTCGGTACTAAACACTGTGTCCGTCTTAGAGTTGGTACTATTTAAATTACTTGAAATCACACTAGAATCGTCCAATTGTAAAATTTGAGGTGTTTCTAGTACTTGAAGATTTTGTATTACTTGTGATGATGGTTCTATTTGGACTGTTTGTTGACTTTCTTGTTTCTGAATATGTTGATCTTGAATAATTTCATTCTGTTCTAAAGGTTGATTGAAGTTGTCAGAATTAATTAAATGACCTGTACTAGGAGAATAAGCTTCCAAATGTTTAACTAGCATATCAGTTTGTGCTATGGAACGCATAGTTAACCAAAACCGTGCAATCAACGCTTGTCTATACTTAGAAGTAACTCTCTTTTCAATACTGCTATATGATCTTTCTGGCAACAAATTCAAATTTCTTGTAATAGTTGTAGTAGCAGTAGCAACAGAAATTGATGATGATCGGCAGGATGATAATTGAAATTGACATTGCCGAGGTATATTTGACAGTAACTGAGATTTTTTAGTTCCAGTACATGTTATGTCATGTAGAAACTCATATGGACCTACAATAATTTATAATATAAATGAATCAATATCAATAATAGTTAATTATAATTAGCTGAAGTATATAGTTTTACCTTTGACCGAAACAGTGTAATAGATATTTAAACTGTCTAGTTGGATTGATGCAGGTGGTTGTGTTGTTGGTGTCGATGGTTCTACTATTTCTGGTGTTTCTTCAATAATTGTTGGTTCAATTTTTTTTTTTACTGATGGTGGCCATTTTACAGTTATATCATACTCAATATATATATGATTAGTCCAAGGCAAAATTAATTTTAATTGTAGTTTACTCGAATTATTCATGTAAGGAACAACAGTTGAACTTCCTGCATCTTTGTATTGTATATCCTATAATTATTTATTTCTCAATAATATGAACAAATTCTTATTTATTTCTTTTTATAAACAATAATATACTATTAAACTGAACGTAGGATATATAAATACCTCAATAATAAATCCTTCACGCAAACGGCAACACACTATATTATCAAGATTTGCTTGAATATGATCACTAAATTGTTTTTTAGAGACCAATTGTGATTGTCTGTTACCATAAAAATTTGAATTCCTAAAACAAACCATAATTTTCCAACTTTAGTTAATAACTTATTAGTCTTTAAACTGTTAGAAATGTGTAAAACAGAAATGGCGAAACCTACAATTTGCTTAACAATACATTTTTTGTTATACAGTTAGGAAAATTAAAATTAAAAAAAAATTAAATAATACTAACATTAACTTTAATAATAAAACAGAAATAATTTTTTATTGATTGCATACTTTTATATTTAGATTTAGAGTGGAGAAATATTACATTATTGTGTTATTTTCTATGCCTGCTATGTTATAGAGCAAAAATAAATGCTTCAATCTTTCACTTTGAGGGTGATATCTTGTAGAAAATCACATCTAGTTAGTACTTTGGGGATAATTTAGAATAACCGGGATAAGCTAACAAAAAACAGAGGAAAACTGGAATTTAGTTATATTTCATTTATTAAAATTTGTTTTGTTCTTGTTATTCAAAAAACAATAACTGAACTGCATTGACTAGATATTTAACATATTATTATAATTATTATTTAAAATTTGTATAATAATTATTATTATAATGGCATTTTCTAGACTTAAAATAATTATTAATATAACTTGGCTCGATATTGGTAAAATAGAAATTTCTGATTTTATTTTGAATATTAAATTTTTACGAGTGTTTAATTTTTTATGTAATAGCATATTTATACCAAAAATACACATTTTTAATTAATGGTTCTAGATAGTGTGTTATTATTCAAACAATCTTAACTTCAAAACTCGAAACATACTATTAAATAAAATTAATTTTTCATACTTAATTAAATGTTTAAAGTATTTAGGCCAGTATAGGCTAAGTAGGCTATTTGAAGTTTCCTAATTGTTTTAGTATTTTTTCTTGGTAAATGTTAATCACGGTTTTTTATGGTTAAATTGCCTGGAAATGTAATACAAAGATGCTTATAAGTTGTTATATCAATTTAAAATTATTAAATATTATTATATACTCTAACTTATAACTTATATATTGGCTCATGAGCAAAAACCTCAGTTGAGCTATAATTTGATAAAATATAAATTCATTGTAAGTTAATAATAAAATAGGAGAAAATATATATTATTATATTAATAAATTGTATTATACTTATAAAATATCAAAGATGTTATTGTAAAATAAATTGGATATTAATACAAATCTAATTTAACTAATCCAACTCAATACTAGGTATCAAAGAAATGAATGAAAGTATCCCTCATCTCAACAATTAAGTAGAAACTTATACCATTTTAAATTATTTTTATCTATTTCAAAACCATTTTTACAATACCAAATTTATTTGAAAAAAAAAATTTAATTTATTGATAGGTTGCGCCCTTTCTTAAAAATATGGTTCTGTCATATATTAGGTATACATATATTGTTCAAATAAAATATTGATTAATACCTCACTGTCCATTCACCAGGGCGAACACGTGGAGGTGTACAACTAAGATTTGTTGTATTGTTTGGAGACTCATTACCATCTCCTCTTTTAAACGACCACATGATGAATTTATCGTGATAAAAATTAACAACTAAGTTAAGTGTTGTTTTTGGAAATGAGTTTAAGTAAGTACCAGATGTGGCTGTTGCTATAAGCTGCATCAACTCAGAGTATGGCACATTCCCGTGGCCCGAATGTGGGTGAAATTGACTAGACACGTGCAAAAATGAGCATGCCACACTTATACATCTTAATTGATTTAAAACAGAATCAAGCACTTGTATGTCAGCCAAAGTAATCATCCCATCAGTAATAACAATTAAATCTAAAAAACAAACATTGTAACACTTCATATACAAATCAATTGTACAAATAATATTATATACATGATTGTAATATTTAGGGAACGGACTTAATTGTAATAAAAAAATCAAAATATGTACATAAATATGTAATTATTTTTATCAAAATATGTTAAATATGTAAATATTTAAAAAATGCATTAGTATTGAAAATTACAAAAAAAATATTTTTTAAATAAAAGTAATACAAATGATGTAGGTTTATAAAATTATGAGTATTATTCTGCGACAAAGCAATGAGAAACAACATATTGTTAAAGGTTTGCAAATGAAAAATTGTGACGGTTTGGTCGGAAAATACTCTTGTATTGTGTGTAAGACCGTTCTATGTTAACAGGTGTGATAGAGGCGTAATTCATCTTTACTATATCAGAAGGAGTGAATTCAATGCCCAGAGTTCCTTGAAGATTTGTACTAATTATAACATTTCTGACGATTTTAATAGTTTGAAATCCAGAATTTTTTATTTTTCAGTTATTTTATATTTATATCGTCTGGCATTACTAATAATAACAATAACTGAACTAGTTTTAATCTGTACAGTGGCATGCCGCGTGTCGGAAACAACTACGTAAATGCCATTTAGATTACGTATAATATAAAATGGTCATAAAAAATTATTGACCGTGTTAATTTAGACGATACAGATAATGTTTAGTCACCGAAAATTAATGAAAAAATCAAAAATTACTAAAATATGTACTTACTACTTATTTACTAAATATTTAAAAATATGTTTTTGTACCAAAATATGTAAAAATATGTGAAGTAAATTTGGGTTTATATCGATTAGAATAATCTAAATCGTACACATTTTTTATCAAATTTAAAATATCTTATTCTAATAAAAATATGTATTTATAATAAAATCCATTCCCTAGTATTCCCTTATTTTTTGTTAATTCTTGGTCTAAGGACCCTATAACTGGGATCATGACATTATATACTGTGCCAGCATCATTGTGTCACTGTAAGCAATCTTCAGTCCCTAGAATATTTACTCACAAACTGCTATACATGAATATACAACAATAAATAAAATATGCCAGTCAAAATGAAAATAAATATTACATGGATTTTTGAAATTTCCAAGAGAGTTATAAGAAATTCGGAAATAATATTGAAAATTTACACTACTATCTGTGTCAAATTAATAATTAACAAATGTGAATTTCAGTTAAGTGTAATACAAAAATAAAAACACATTTTTTAACTTTAAATATATTATGACAGTTATATATTTATTAATTGACCTGAAAAAAATATTTTACTAGAAACCAAATTTCATATAAATATTAAAATTCTAAAATTATTTCTCAAAATTGTCACCAACATTTGACTAAATTATAACATAACGTATAAAAATAAAAATGTATTTAAAAGAAATTGCTTACTTGATATGCTTGACTGGGGTAATAATCTAACAGCTAACATGCCATATCTTAAAGTGTTTATAAAACCTGAATCAGGATTGTTATTAAATGTAGGTCTTACATTTGAACCACTATTTATTGAATCATCACTATTTATCAAATTATCACTATTTATCAAACTATCATTATTTGTATCTGAATCATTGCTTTCTGAAGTATTATCAGTTTGAATTTCATCAATAAAAGGCTATAACACAAAAATAATTTATTGATTATAATAATTGCCAGTTACACATATTCATTATTACAACTATTAGTCTTATAAAAGCTAACATTCATTGAAGGACCAGGTAGTGTTAAAAAACAATGCATGTATATACTATATACAGATGATAAATGTAATATAATATTGACTGCCACAACAAAGAAAGCCTAATTTGGATATCCAACAGTGACATCAGGTTAAAAAGAAAAATGTGTAAAATTTAGTTACAGCTTTCTTCACCGTGGCAGTCGATTTATAATAATATGATATATTTAATATTTGAAAATAATTAAATATTCCTGACAATCCAAAACAATAGTAGATTTTATTAAGAAGATACACTTCTCACTTGTTATTTTTGTCTTACAAATGTACAACACATCAAATTTTAGTTCCGCAGAACCAATTTTGTGTTGCTAGTTTACTAGCTTTAAATATTAAGAGTGAATAACCCATGATCAAATATATAGAAAACATTATCTGTGTTCTCTCATTAGTTTTTAGGATGTTTGAATTTTCAAACAAGAATAGATATAACTATATAAGTATGTAAAATATTTAAATGCTCAAAACTCGATCAAAATTTAAAAAATCAACAAGAGATCTTATTTTTAAATTTAATAACTGCTCAATTCACTCTAATATTAATGTTAACAACACAAAATAGGCTCTACTAGACTCAAATTTTTTATGTTGTATGACTGCAAGACGAAAACAACACATGCCAGGTCAAAGTGGCATTCTCTTAAAAGATTATAATAAGCAAAATCGACTTTAATGGTACCACCAAAATTTAATTATTATAGTAATTTTAAACTTTAAACTGTTAGTTTCTAAGTTCCCTAATGATACATAAAAAGTTATTGCACTTGCAATAATATATATGTTACTGTGAATGACCAGTGTGGTAAATTCTGACAGTCAGAGAAAAATCGTACATATACCCAAAATTGGCAAATATAGACATTAACCAGTGAATGTTGAAATTTACATGATTTTTGAGTATGTTAACATACATATTCATTCAAAAAATATTGAAAACTAGCTGATCCCGTGAACTTTGTTGCCTGTAAAAATGCCAACTCTCTATGAGACTCGCTTGTGATAATGCGAGCAGTAAATTATCAGGTAGGCAATCTACCTACGGTGATGATGAATTACGGGGTTTTTATTGAGGACAAGCCAATGTGCAGTGATAAGTGCAACTCAACCACCTTGGTTGGGCAATGTGCGAAAATTTCCATAATATTGAGAATATTTCAGTTTAGTCGGTTAGGGAATATTTAGATAACTTGGCATATTTTGAAATATTTTGTAAAAAATATGAGAAAAAAATACTAATTTATTTTATTTTTAAAATTATTGTTATTAATATTAACATTGCAGTACTTGAAAAAATATTTAACTAACCATAATTTGTTTTTTTCTTTAAAAAAAAGGAGTAGACCTCGATATAATATGGTCACTGTAGTGCTGTTATGTATTAATTTACCTGACCTATACTAATAATAACAACGTATTTGTTTATCGAAAGTCTAAATATATTTTTGCGTGTTTTTAAGTGTTTAAAATTTAAAAAAATCCATCAATATAAACCTTTTGAACACAACACACTATGTTAAGAGGACGTTATACCCACATGTGTTGACTCCATCTTACAAGTGCATAACATACCAAATTTTATGCTCAGATCACGTTTAGCTCTGTCAGTTTAAAAATTAGAGTGAATTGACCTTTTATTAAAATTAAAGGTTAGATTACAACGGGGGACTTCTCATGGGCTTCTTATTATATTTTAATTTTAAAGAGAGTTATGAGTATTTTAAGTTGCACAAACAATTTACAATTTTTAAATACTCATAACTCTCTTTCAAATTAAAATATAATAAGAAACCCATGAGAAGCCCCCCATAGTAATTTTAATAAGAGGTAAATTCACTCTAATTTTTAAATTGACAAAGCTAAATGAGATCTTCTGAGAGTAAAATTTGGTATGTTACGCATTTATATGACAGAGACAACATATGCGGGTATAACGTCATCTAACTGTTACTATGGTGAAATTTTTCCATTATGCACGTGTATACTTGAATATTGTGAAAAATAAAATTTAAAAAAACTGAATATTAAGTCAAGTTAAGTTTAAATTCAATGAGAAATCATAACAATTCTGAACAAAGACGATTCAGTCAGTCAGATTATATTACTAAGTATATTTCATGATGATTTTTGATATTGCGTAAAAGCTATTAAAGCACTTTATTTTACTACAATTATTAGGGTAGGTTTATTTAATTTTTGCTGAAAACAAAATTATTTATCAAATTAAATATATTCAAATAAATTTTTTATCAATTTTTTTTTTTATGTCATGATTGAAGTACTGTGCACCCCACGTCTGGACTTTCTTCTATGCCACTCTGTAGACATCAACATTTACTGGTGAATGCATATATACAACACAATTTTAAACAATATGTCAACATTTACGAATAATTTTAGTAGTGTATGTCAACATTCTCAACTGTAGACTTTTGTAGTAGTATATATTTACCTACATAATAATGTACAATTATTATATAATAGCTAATAGGTACAATATTAATTTTGATAGTTGTATTTCTTTTTTTTTTTTTTTGGAGATTTTAAAAATGTACACATTTATCTACATACAACTTGGTTTTTATGCGGGTCAGCATACTATCTGTCTTTTATCTCTAACACGCATGCAACATAGACAAAATGCATACAAGTTTTTGTAGGTTTTAAGTAATCTAAAAAGTAAAATCACTTTTTATAAAAATATAGAAAATAATATTTTATAATATTTGAATTTGAAATATAATTTTGTTCAAATATTGTCTCAAAAACATTATACGTCCATTTAAATTCAAACTAACAAAAAATTTGAATTAATAAACCAAATATTAATATAAAGCAGTCACAAATAAAATATATAACATGATATATCAAACCCTTAAAAATAAAATCCTTTATATCTTTTGTAATCGGTGATTTTACTCTTAAAATTATTCCACCAATCATAAAAATGGTTGTAAGTAAACATATTTAGTCTATGTTGTACAGGGATCAGAGAAAAAAAATAGTGCGCGAACAGTGTCTTAAACATATTAAAGAAATATAGTATGATAAAAAGACACATTTTTTAAGGTATTTACATTTTTTTAAATTAATTAAATATTGCAAAAATGTATATTTATTTTACCTTGGGTTCTTGAATAGCTTTTTTTGTCATTGCTAATGAATTTTCCAGATGATTCATTTCTGTTGTAATGGTTCTAATGAACTCTTGAAAGTTAAGATTATTGATAAGCCATCCTTGTACCAATACCTAATTTTTAAAAAAATGATCACATATTACCATTGTATTTTTAAACAATGAAATATACCAAACCTGTTGAGCTGGTGATGTGTAAAATGGTGTATGTACTATAACTGTAACATACACTTGTGGTTCAAAAACTATCTTATCAGATCCAGGTACAATAAACTAGTAGGAAAAAAATAATATGATAAATAAAATAATACAGTAACAAAAAAATGAATGTATCTTACAGGTCTGATAAATCCCTTAATACTTCTACGCAATGCTACAGTCATCTCATCAAGCATAACATGACATCTCTGAATGTCCTAAACAAAATTAAAATCAAATATAAAAACATGTGCTATACTAGACTGTAAGTAAGTATTCTAAGTATTCTTACAACTGAACAGTTTGATGGACTCATATCTAAACAATATACCATATTATATACTGCTGTCAAAAAATAAACACGAGTAAATGCATCCATTACAAAAATAGAATTTGCAAATCCATCTTTATCCAAATTTTCTTCTCTGGGTATAAATGACATGATTTTACACTGCTCAGGTGATTCAACATCCAAGTCCTCGTCTACCATCTGTATGGTTCCCAAACGTTTCAAATACCACATCACACGCATGTCTGCACTCATCGATCTACCCTTGTCAATTAGTACATATACGCAAGAGGCAAGGGCATAGGATCCCACAGGTAGTGGTGCAGCATCAGTAAACGTCTCAGGTCCATTATCCTGTTGTGCACGATTGCAAGTGAAGACAATTAATAATGTATAATCATTGATAGGTAAGGTTATACATCATAGATAGAATAACAAGTCCAGAGGGATTTACCTGCGTCTGAGTGTGGTTAAGAATTACAGAGAGCACAGAACCGCCATCAGAATCCGTCGACGATGTCATTAAACTACTGCAATTACTATTATTATCACTATCGTACATCTCCTCCATCACGTATGTGGTTGGCATATAATTATTCCGTCATGTATGCTAAACGATATTACCGGCACGACTGATGGTATCGCACTCTACGAAAAGGCGATGGAAACTGGTCATTTCGTTTACATAATATAAGATTATAACATAGTTAAACATAGGTATTTAGTTATTTGCATTACTTGCCGACGCAGTTTGCGTATAAAATTAATAACGGTATTATTACTCGGCCCGGTCGTGCGGCTACGACTACGACTACCTAACGAAAAGATTATTATTATTGTCTATTGACGTATTTCGTCAGCAGTCATGAGAACTTGCATAAACAGAGCAATAATAATTGTTATTATCGTCGTCTGAATGTGTGATAATGAACGGTTTTCCGCATAACAATAATAATTCCGTTTCATACGATAATGATAAGGCAATGCCCGTCCGCATGACCACAACGCACGTGCCCGTAATTATTATTATTACTATTATTATTATTATTATTATAGTAAACCGCCGCGCAGTGGTGACGCAATAGCTAATGCTACAACAACTGGTGGGTGGTGGTGTTGATAATGGACGAAATAACACGAAAACAAAACAACGAAGCTGTTCTAGCCATATAGGCATATAACCAAATAGGACGTATAAGTCTATACTATCTACTTACTGTGCACTAATATTCTGTGAAAGACAGGCCTCAACGACGGCTACCAAGGCAAGAATCACAATAATGAACTAAGTGGTTTGCAATTCATGACCGATACTCGATAGCGAATACCTACTCGAATTATTCGTGAATCGAGCGGTACAGCCACCACCGACCAACAACATAATATTATTTTATCGTCTAAACTCTAAATTAAAACAATAAGCTATGTTTAATAACGTATATTAAATTACCTACTCGATCGGTCGATCGTAACACGTCCGCTTTCAATTGTCTGTCTGTCAGTAGATACAGTTTTTTTTTTCTCACAGTTAAAGAGCAAAATAAATCAACACCTAGTGAAGTACCTAAGCATTAAGGTACATAAACAATAATAATAAAAACTTCGGTGCATTGTAGGTACTCCGAAAGGTTAATTTGCCAGGTGTAGACTTAAATATAAGGGAGCCGGGATATAAAGCGTATGTACCTACGGTGTTCGCAGCGATAGTTATATCAAACCCTATAGCAGCTACATACTATATTTTGTTCGGTTTGGCTTTTCATAAACCTATCATTATTCTATTAGAAAATGAGAAATTTAATTTTTCATTAATTTATATTAAATTTTTGTTTTTATCGTATGAGCTCTTGTGACTGATGATATTATGTTTGAGTTCCTACACAAGAGAGGGTGTGATGGCGTAGAATTCCCCATTATGATATTAGCTAATACCTAAAAACTGGTAGATAGCTGTGGCTAGGTGAGGCAACGCTCTGAGCGTATGTACCGGCCGTCGTCGCTAGCACTCGAATAAGTGACCAATGACCATCTGGGTTTTTAGCAGCATATCTTTGCCACACGTACAAATACGTGTTTCAAATCAATCGTTTCCCCCTACAAACAGCTAATGGCCATAGTTGCCGGGCTTTAGATCAAAATAAATAAAATAGTTGATAGCTACTAAAATTTAATGTATGCTAGGATAGTAGGATCAACGAATAATAGCCTAACTAGCACTATTCGTCTATTCCTGACCACATTTTCATCTATACCTATGAGTTATGAGTTATGATCTATCTAACGCTTATCGAGCTATATTTTCGTAGAAATATAAACTCTGGCAGGCAATTGGACACAGAAGGTAATTAAGATTTCAATTCTAGTGTAATCTCGGTAGTAATGATTTTTCATGAGTGTTTACAAGCACAAGTGCACAACTATTGACAATACAATTCATCCGAGTAGATACCTATATTTTCGGTCATAAGAGTAGAGTAATAGATAAGTAATAGCCAATAGGTAAATTAAGAAATACAAACAGAAACCTATATCAAAATAAACAGTCTTAAAGAACAGTTTCAATATAAGAGCTCAAAACTAAAATAAAAAATTTTGGTTTATAGAAATCAAATTTCAACAATATAAAAATATTGAAATACATCAGATCAATGCCTATAATAGATAAGTACCTACTACAGGACACGGATTACGGATGTACGACCATACCTACTTAGAATATACATGGCTTACTATTTTAATAAATACATTTTACATTAAATTATATAAACATAAATTTAATATTTACTAATTGTATACACAGACTTGTAACCTAAATATACCTTATTATAAGTTCGATAATTATGATTTTTAAATAAATAAATAAATTACAATGTTTTACAAACCTTCATTAAGTACAGTAAAATAAAAAAATAAATATTTGGATGATACAGAAAATTACTTCCTCTGACGGTATGCTTATGCTAAATGATACCGCTTACATACTTATACCTAAATTAAAAATATCGATAATATTCCCAAAATAATTTTGAAACATTTTTAAAACGTTTTTATATTAATATTTTATACTCTGTAGTCGATACACACATCTTACGAAATGCAGTCATTCACGCAACAATTGAATTAACATAAATGCTTACCTAACGTGGTCCGGGGAAACAGGTGGCAGGTCAAGCGCCTCAGTGAGCATGACACGACGCCGGCGCCTTGTTCGGCTGGACTTGCGTATTTAAAATATTGTAAACACTAAACACTCGTATTATAAGCCACCTGTTGTACATACAATTATTGGTCAGAGGCGGGCTGGAAATCGAAACCGCCGAACGCCGATGGTATAATATTATAATAGGTACCTACCTCTCCGACTCTCTCGTCAATTAATTACATGCGTTTCATGTTTTTATTTAACAATATTTAATAATACGTTATTTAAAGCTCTGCAATAGTAAAATTAATACCAATATCTATTAATAAATGGCATATCAATTAGTTATTACAATATTACTTACTGCTATTAGCATATTATGCTTAGAATAGTTTGATATGTTGGTTGGTGGGTATTAAATAAACTCGTCGCGAGTTGTAGTCGTACAAAACAGTCTATACGCAGCAGCACTGCAGCAGTATTATAGGTAGGTACAGCCCATTTTAACAGGTTCCTGATATGTCCTAGAGTATGCATATAATTATTGGAAAGTAACTTATCTTGTATGTGAATATCATCTGGGAAAATAACTATGTATGTGTGTATCGTCGTGAGTTTAGTTTAGTTTGGTTTTTTTAGTATTTATTAATACGTCGGATTTTCGGATGTACCTATTTACCAATATAGCTGATAAAGCTTACATGACGTGACCACCGACCTTTATATTATTTATTATATTTATTTTAATTTTCAAAATGTATAACCACCTTTTTCAAGAACTAGAAAATTGTGATTTAAGAATAATTTTATGACATAATATATTAAGTAATATTTCAGACTTTTGGAGTATATACAATATTACAAAATAGGTACGTAGGAATAAAGTAGGTATAAAATCTAACATAGACTTTACCTATATTAAATTTTACACATCATACTATATTCAAAATATACAGGGTAATTCACCTAGCATTTAGTTATAAAAAATCTGATTTTTGGAATTTTCAAATATGTATATTTGGCATACTCGGGATGTTTTGTGCAATTTAAGGAGCTAGCTGTGGAGTGTGGGGATACAATCTCCTGTTTTCTTTCTTTTAAATTATTCAACAGAATAATTTTAAGTAAAAAGGACGTTTCTCATTTGAAGAACATACGTTGGTATTGCAACAGAACATTCTTTAAATGGTAGGTACAAAAGTCTTAAGTATTCAAAAATCTGGTCTTTATTTAAAAATACCAATAGTCAGATTTTGAATAACTGTTGCATACTCCAACAGCTTATATTTTTTTTCTAAATCAAAACAACTTTTTTGAATATTTAATTATTAATTAACACTACAACATATAATTTCATAGTATATGATATATATACCTTGTAAATAAAATCAACAGGGTTTGTTTTATTTTTCATTAATTTCAATCGTAAATTATGATTATTATTATAGCATACGGTTTTCGCATGGATCATAATATTAAAATAACTGACCAATAGGTACTTCAATTTGCTTATTCGTTACCTACATAAAAAAATAAAATAATAATCATTTTATTGTTCAAATTATTGACGTTCGTTTGAAAATCTACCAATACATTACAAATTATACCTAGTATCTACACCATTAAAATTTTTTCCAATCACAATCGTTGTACTTTTAATAATAATATTAAAATGGTAAATGTAGCTTCATTAGCATTCTGTGTATCATATACCTACTTCAATAATGCGGGAATAATAAATAATAACAAACATGTAAACAACAACTTGAAAGTGGATATTATTGTACAAGGTATAACAGCTAGTAATTTAAATTTTAAATAAAATTAAAACACCGCATTAAACCGGTTTGAATTTGACTGAAAGTGTAAGCAGATCTTTCATGATTGTTTAGTTCGATTAGAGAATTCGAGTAATTTCATTTAATTAATGGCATTCAGCCAAAACACTCAAGCCGTAAGTAAACGTTTTTTATTAAAATACACACAAATAAATCATAATACCGTGTTGTCAGTTGTACAGGATGTTCAAAAAGTGTGGAAATAGTCTTAAGATTAATTAGGACTGACAACGATATTGTTAAAATATAATTAATGAGAAGATTTAAGTATCTATATTTTACCAAATAAATGCAGCAGTGTTATCTGTTATTGCTAAATTTAGGTATAAAAATATGTAAGTAGTACCTACACCTAATTAAATAAGCGTTTCCAATTTTTTTGAACACCTTGTATATATGAATATTAAACCATGTTTAAGCACGATTTAAATTATGCGATGGCGGAAAATAATCTCTATAAGTATAAATTTATGTAGCCAGACCACAATTTGTGTATATGTTACTGCGAATGTCCGCAATTGGTGAGTGCTGACAGTCACTGGTTAATGCCGTCATAGACTAAAGTCTTTGGTGAATGTTGATTGTTGGCGTTTTAATTAAATTTGTACTGTTTGTAAACATTTACTAGCGAACGTCAACATTTATATAACGATGTTGGTGAATGTTGGTAATGCCGATATTATTTAATCTGATCTCATCTAATATCCTAGTACCTACCTATTAACTAAAAGACAAGGTATTGTACAAGTTGATAATTTCGATAAAATGTTTTATTATATCTGGATAACCACCATGCTATATGTTATTTCTTTAACATTTAGTATAATATTGTCATTCAACGTAGTTATAGTGTTATTGCACAAGTGATTTGCACAATAACCAAAACATTTTTTTTTAATGGAAAACATATACGTGAAGTATTTTATAATAAATTTAATAATTTAGTATCTAAAAAATTAGCTACCAAAAATGGTGTTATAAATCAATTATATACCAGAAACCAGTTTTTAATATGCAAAGAAAATTTAATATCAATCACTGATGTACGAAATGGATCAACAAATTTCCTTAAAGCATGCAAGCTTCTGCATCAAATTCATCAACCGGTGGGCAAGGGTATACACGATATAATTGCAAAACAAAGTGCACCTCAAAAAGTGTGGTTGTAGAAATATTGGCATTTTATGCAGTTCAAAATGTCACGACAGTTTGTCATGTTGCAATAAGTAGAACAATTTTCGCGGTTTCTTTAAAATAATAATTTTACTAGGTATGAAAAAATAATCATAATTTAAATTAATAATACAGGCATAATATTGTTCAATAATATTAATAATAACCAATAAAAGTAATTGTTAATATTCATAACTAATTAAACTAAACACATCATTTCTATTTCTTATTATTGTCTACAACTAAAATATTATGTGCGAATACGTAACCTATGCCAATAAATTTCAAATTTCTTATAACATTAGATATTCATTTGATTTTTCATTGAGCGATTTCCTTATTTTGTTGTAATCAAAAACGAATAACCGTAGATACTTGAAATCTTCACCACTTGTTTATTTTATTATTATTTTCTATACTTTATACAATTTTTAAAATAATATGAGTGGGTAATTGAAACTTTTAAAATTATTGTTATATTTTATACACACTAACACAAATTAGCAAAATAAATTACTTTAATCATAAATCACAATAATATCATAAAATATTTAAATAACCCTACCTATAGTAATATTATAGACTGACACACCGTCTGAACTCAGAATCGTTTTTTGTGTACAATGATTTTATATCAATTCAAATTTAACAGATCCAATACAGATTCTCTAAACACTTAATGCACAGCAGAGTGTTACCCACTTGCCAGCTATTTATGTTGATCTTTCTAGGTATTTTACTTATTTTTATTATTCTTACCTTTAAATTTGAAATTATACCAGTATAGGTCAATTCACTTCAATGTTAGAAATTTTAGAGTTAGGTTGATTATTATGAACGTGAAAATTGGTATGTTGTGCATAATATTTTAACGCAGTACAAAAATGTTACCGTTTTTATTTTCAGTGAGATTTCATTTTTTTATATGTTACAATGTTACATACTATAACACGGGTTACTTTATTAAACTTTTAAAGAAAAATTTTAATATTTTGTAATATTAATTATTAGGTAGGTAATAGGTATGTACAATTTTTAATGTGGAGTTTCATAAATGGTCCGTATAATTTTCACACACACGAAACGCATTGACAATTTATTTCAACTTTTTTATTTTTTTATTGATTGTATATTTTTTATTTTCTAAAGTAAATTAGGAATGTTGTAAATGTCCATTGTATATCGTGTCTAAATACTAGTTAACTATAAATATTAAATATACATATTTCATCAGAGAACAAAGTTAAAATTGAAAAACATTATCCAAATAGTTAATGCAGATATCTTGTGTTATAAAGAACGGATTGTTAGATTATTAAAAGTAAGATTTTAATGTATTCTAAATAAACTTTATTCTCTTAGTACTCATTTAGCTGATAAAATATCATTTTTGTACTTCATATAAATATATAATATATAATTTAATAATATGTACCTACATTGTACATAACTTACGATAAGCAAAATATGTTTAAAATATGTTAACATAATGTATGTTAATAGGTTTATGTTCACATCAAATTGTATAAATGTTGTAATATTTACATTTACTAATTAATATATTATATATTATTATCCATTAAATTCCCACAAATTGCTCAGCGCATGCCTAAACTTGAAAATAATTATTATTTACTATACCTTTTTTTTGTAAAATTATTTAAATTTAGTCACATTTAAAACCCGGTCCGTAGTTAAACAAATTTTTTATGAGGGAAACATAACAATAAGCATAACATAGCAATATTGCTATATCCTGCAATAATAATTATACTCATTAGTTATAGGTAAATAAACTTTCGTATTACTTATATTTTACTGCAAACATTTTTTTTAACAAACAAATATAAAAAGTCGGCAACGCTTTGGCTGTACATTAGATGTCCGGAGGAGTTACTGTAATGGATGTGTTAAATTTTAATTCAATGACATATAAAATCAGTGTATACGATAAGCTAATTTGATCGAAGATGATCTGCCAGTCTATAGCACTACTATGAATATATTTCATATCATTTTAATGCGATTCATTTTATTTTTAGACATTATAGTACTACAACAGTAGGTTAAATTAATTTTTGCCGAAAATATCATTGTGTATATAATCTAATAATATGCATTAAAAGTTTCAAGTATCCACAATAAAATATTTTTAAATTACATCAAAATAACTAAAATGGTAATTCTTTGTTTAAATATCTAATTTCGAACAAATTTAAACTTATAAAGTCCATTGAAAACTGTGTTTTTACATTTTTTGTTTTATAGTATAAACTATTTATTAGAATTCTTGTTCGAAATTTTCAATTCTTAGCTACAAAAATGTTATACATTTTTAACTACAAAATAATTTGAAATTTTTTGAGATTTTTGAGATTTTGATGAATTTTGTAAAAATTTGAACTTTGAATACTTATAAAAAGAAATCATGTCTATGGATCTTTAATGTTTTCAACTTTTATTTCAAAAATGTATGAGAAATGAATAACATTGTAATAAATAACATTTCAACCCAACGAAAAATAATTATTGACATTTACAAAAAAAATTTAAAATTTCGATAAACAGCTCAAAACGATTCAAAGTATTTTTTAAATGTTACCGCATGCATAGAAAATGAAGAAAAAACATTTTCAAGTACTTGTTGTGTATAGTTTTTTTAAATATACAGCAAAATAAGATAATCGTTATGTATGTGAATTTACGGACGCATGTAATGTTTAAATACTAACGCTCTTAAACAATTTGCTATTCTGGTAAACTTGTTGTTTTGTTAAATGTAGGAGCACTTGTGGGGGATCTTATATTAAGTTTTCAAATCTTAGATACATATAGCACATTTTTTAGGAATTTGTAACTCAAAATAATTTGCAAATTTTCGTGATTTTGGTAAATGTTGTTAAAACTTTAACTTCAGACGTTTATAAGAAATAATTGTTGATTCACGCTCAACTATTTTTAAATTTCACTAACAACTTATGAAGAACCTTGAATTCATTTTCAACTTTTTTAACCGAGCGAAAATGTTTTATTGACAGTAACTAAAAAAATACTTACAAAAATCGAAATTTTCTTATGATATTTAACAATGTAATTATATCATTGAATTCAAATTTAATAAATTACCGTGACCAACTCAATACCTAATGAACAGCAGAGCGATAGCCACTTTCCCGTTTTTATTTATGTTGTCTATAGCTAATCCGGTAAGACATAAACGTTCTTACGCTTACTAGTTAATAGTTGATGATATTTGAAACTTTATAAATATTTTTAAAGAAAAGAAATCATAATACGGACAATGGGGGAGGGGAGCTTTAGCCTGTTAACCCCACTCCCACCCCAGAAGACCTATGCCACTGTGACTGTGTGCTGATAAGATGTAATATAATCAGGTAGTATAATGACATACAAGTTTAATAACTTCACTTAACTATAGTAAACTGAATGGGTACATTAAATATTACACTTTATTTTATAAATATAATAAATAATAAGAAAATAACTAAAAAAATGTACCAATATAAAATCTGGTATAGTGATATATCATACACCTCTAAATAAGATGCATAATTTTATACAACAAATTTTAAACAACGATTATTATGGTATCTATAACTAACCGTGTTAAATTATTTAAAATTTATTTTGGAAATTGTTATCTTAGTGTACTATTAAAATAAACGCTTGTAAGAAACTGAATTCCGGAACTCTGTGGAAATATCAAATTTTTATTTTTGGGTCACTTGTTTACAATGCTTACATCCAATATGACATGAGGCATTTTTTCCACAAAATAAAACATACTAGTATACTAGCCAACCACCGTGTTTGATTGTTGGATGGGGATGAAAATGTCTTGATCTGCCACTGATTTCCACACGGTATTTTACAATACAAATTGATTTATTTGGTTAGTAATGTCAAATACTATGGTCATAAACTCATAAATATAATACAAGTCAACTACTATTTTAATACATATATTATTCTTAAACAATTAAAACATATGTAATAAAATAAAATAAAAAATCATTAAATAATTAATGCACTCCTTTTTTGGTAAATGATATAAATTCCTATTTGAATAAACAATCAAACAGTTTCTAAATTTTTTAACTAAAAACATTTTTTTTTCAATTAAAAAATAACAATTCAAGCAATAATATAAAATATAATATTTTTATGAATAATAATACGCAATGTAATCTCACAATGAAAATCTCCAAGATATGCTATAATATGTAAGTTAATTTGTTTATGAAAAAAATAATTATTTTAAGCATAAGTCGTTAACATTTTTCACTTCCGTTGAGCTGCTTCAAATCAATTAATATATTATGTAAACACCTCTTTTCTGAGTGAGAAATGCGTATATTGCAGATTTTTAGCAAATTTTATTTTGTAGTCCATAGATTTCATTGATTTTATAATATACAATATACTATTAATAAATATAATACTATAAATAATATACCAGGAGTGTAATACTATCGAAAACTGTTAAAAATGTTTAAAGTAATATAAGCGATAAACCCTAGTTCTACAATCTACACTGAATCGGGTTTAAAATTCAAATATAGTTACCTACGATAAAACAATGAGTTCAGAGTTATTATAACTTTATTGCTTCCAAAATTAATACCACAACCTATATTTGCACCGAGTCGAGCTGTACCTATAAAGCCATATAGTCATATATATTTATAGATTATAGATTTTCGAAGTAAAATTATTTTGTAGAACCATCTTGTGCTGTGAGTTTAAAATTTTAGATTATGAGCTAACTAATGAATGTATTAAGTTTAAAACCAATACCATATCATTAAAAGTAAAATAAATTACTATAATAACAATATAAATGTATTATTATGGTATTAAGATGTACTAAGTAATATAAGCAGTAGACGGACGGACGTTGTTCGATCAGAATTGTTTTTCGTATGCAATGAGTTACTATTGAATTGAAATGATATGTGAATTATTAAATAATGAGATACACTCGACTTGTACACTTGTACGGTTGACTTACTGTAAAGCTGCAGATTGGCTATATACCTACTTTCCTTCTTATCAATATTTTATACGTAGGTACATTAAATAATTGTTATACTGATGCATGCTGGTCTGTTGGCTGTTATTATAATCAATAAACATATTTTATCAAGAGTCAAGACTACAGTCTATATAATACGCATATCTACTTAAATATATAGTACACACACAACACTCCAAGCTATTAGATAAACAACAATATTATTATAGAAAGCAAATTATCTGAATAATATTATCAAACACAATAATTTATTTGTACTTTGTACAAGTTAAATAAATTAGTTGTTTATTTTAAACAACAGCTAGCATTACATAGGCACCAATGGAGGTGTATTACGTGTTTTAAACACGTTTAAGTCTTTAAGATTAAAAAAATGGGAAACGACGCTCTGATGCATAGACATTAGACGCATAGTAGTTTGAAACTTAGTGAGTGTAGGTAGGTAGGTACCTTGGCACCTTGCCATTCAGTAGGTCGCAAGGTCACTGTAATGAATATTTAATCTTTGAGTTTATCAGTTTACAGTTTATCATTCCAATCTGAAAAAGTTTTGAGTCCCTGCGATTAATATGTTTTGAATTATTACACAATAACTAAAATCGTAAGAAGAAATATCGTTATTTTTCGTTTAAATACCTATATTTCATCGAAATTAGAACTTCAAAAGTCTATGACGATATTTGAAATATGCTTTAAGTGAAACTTATGAGGAAGGAGGAACCTTTTATCAGATCTTTCGACCAAGCTTAAGTATTTATATAAACATTTGCAGCTAAAACAATAGATATACAATGGTCGAATATATCAAATGACCAAATTTATATACATACTAAATATTTTTTTAATTTAATGGTGTACAGAAAATGATAATTTATGTTATATTTAAATATCTTAAGTTTCTAGAATTAATTTCATTTTTATATTTACGAAAAATAACAAAAATTGTTTGGATAGATCGTTATAATATATTATTACATTTAAGTATTCAATATGTCATCAATACTTGATCTCCAAAAGCTTATATAATTATTAATAAACATTTTTTTTTTGAAATTTTTGTGATTTTGAAGTTCAATAATTATCATTATTATATAATAACGTTGACTACAAAAAAAAATTGTGATTTTCTAGCTTTTTTACTGGCTAATAAAAATGTTATTATACATTACTAAATTGAAAGAAGTAAAAAATGTTAAAAACTATATCACTTCTGGAAAATGATCACATAAATATTTAGTGGAAATTAGTACCTACCCAGTATATTTTATAGTTATCCATTTTCAAATCGAAACAAAAAAAACAAAATCTATTTGATTAAAAACTGTTTGTGTTTTTGCGTAATATTTTTTTTGTTTATCCCTATTATTTTGAAAAGTTGGTACTGGGATCTTTTTACTTATTCGCTCTCCTTTACCCCAAAGTACTAACTAAATTAAATTGTCAACTACACACCAACACCGAAGAAGAAAATCGAACCATTTTTACTGCTTAATTAATGAAATTAATTAATATAATCACACATTATATTATTATTTACAATACAAAATAATTCACTGACCGATATAATAATGATTAATGACTATATAATAATTGCTTTTCGAGTGTTCTGTTCCATTATGATAATTATTTGCACTTAAGATTTACGTTATTGAATATGAAATAGTTATTTTTATAGCTTAATATTGAAGCCTGAAGGACTTATAATGACGTAGGTACCTACTAAAGTTTAAAATAGTGTTGTAGACGCATAATATTGCTGATTTTCATATATGTGTTTGTTGATAGCTTTGATTTTACAAAATCATGTATAGATATAAAATCTAGTTCACTACTATATTTACAAATGTATTTTTTGTTGAAATTAATAATCGTTTTTATTATTTATATATTTTTAAATTTAAGTATAATTAGAATTAGTTAATTTATAGTTTATACAAAATACTATTTTTTAAATTAATTTGATAAAATGTAACGTAAGAACCTACTAGGTTAATTTTAAGATACTATTCTATAAAATTACGATAATTTATTTATTACAATAGATATTCTTTTGTGAAACCTAAATTACGATTAGTTATTTTAATTCGTTGACGATGTTATTTTTATATTTATGGTTAACGGTTTAATGATTTTAAATTTTAATACTTAATATCTATATTATATCAATATATGCTTACTATTTATATAAAATACTAGCTGATCTCGTGCACTTTGTTTCCCTTTAAAAATTCCAACTCTATATGAGACTCGATGGTGATAATGCGAGCAGTATATTATGCCTACCTGCTGTGTATTATTGAAATAATATGTTTTATATTTATTTTGATTGTGGACATACCGATGAGCAGCCATAAGTGCAAATCAGCCACCTTGGTGGGCAATGTGCAAAAATTCAATTGTATGCATGCTTATACTTGATCTGCCCGATAAACCACTGCAGGCGACCAATAAACAAAAAAAATAACCATTTCTACTAAATATATTTATATTTCGCCTATGACCAATAGCAACTGTATATAAACAAAATTTTTCTTCGTAAATCTTAAAATCTCTGTTTGAGCAACTCCCCGGGTCGGACCTATATCGTGTCCAATTGTGAATCTAAACCATCCATGATTGTGTCTTGTTAAATTAGTAAAATAAAATAAAATTGTTCCACGCGGTTTTTCTGGTAACGTCAACAACGGAAAATGAAAAATGAAATCGTATTAATCGAATAATAATATTTCATATAGATAAAACCTAAATTTTATCTCTTCTATCGACTGTTGCGTTCTATGTAAAGAGAGGGTATTTATGGCTATAAATAAAATCGAATGGAGTAAAAACGATCCGAAAATTATTACTTTACAAAATTTAAACTTTACTTTATATAGTGAAACATAATATTAATACCTAATATTCAATACACGACATATTTCTCCATGTTGATCCATTATTTTGATGTTGGCCGCGGGCCCCATTTTAACGATTAATTATGTCATATAGACAATTGTATAAGCTTTTAATTCGAAAAAACATTCAGGAACGCAAAAAATAAACCATCCAAAAAATTGTTTAAAAAAATTTTAAAAAAGGGTTTTGCCAAAATTTTTTTTCTTAAAAACCTTCTCCTGGTAATTACGAACAATTAAAAAAAAATTTGAGCTAAATCGGCCCAGCCGTTCTCAATTGATGAATTGTTATACATTGTTGGCTCCATTTTTATATATATAGATTACCTAATCACTATGAGTGCCATTACATTTTATTTATAAGTATAAAATATTTTTAATACCTACCTACTTATATGGACAATAGTACCTACGTTTGCTTATATACTACATGTCTACATACAGTATATATTATATATACTATATAATATTTATACTTACACTATATACAGTATTACAGTTTATACATATTATTACACCCGATTAGTATATTTGAGTAAATCTAACACGGTAGAGACTATAATTTAGATTATAACCCTGGCTCGATTTTATTATTGACTTAAAAGTAATGTTTAGACATAAACCTACGTAGGTAGGTACTTAAAAGTTAAAATGGTATTTATCTTATGTAACCATAAACTATATTGTTTAGCAAAGCCATTCTTGTCTAAATACGAACTAAATAAACATAGTTATAGACAAGTTATCTATATTTTAGTATTTAAATTTTAAAACCATCAACACAGTATACAAGACATCAGTGTGATCATTTGTTCTACTCAAACTAGATTTGAATAGGTAGGCAACTAGGTAGTAACCTAAGTGCACCTACCTAGGTAGTTAGTATCTAATACCTAACTGGAGTCATTTCAATTTAAATACCAACACCATTGATTAAATAAAAATATACGTTGTACAATGTAGATGCATACTCGTACAATAATACACAATTCGTATACTGCATGTCTGCATATAAAAGTATGACAATATTCTGAACAAAAAAAAAAAATTATAAAATGTCATATATTTTTGAGTAATTGAACGTGTTATTCCTATATAAACTATATAATATTCATATGATATACTAATATAGATTATATTATAATTGTCGTCATACATTGTCGTTTTTAATAAGTTCTTTATAACTTTTTTTCAATTATCAAATAATCCTTTATAATATAAAATTGTATAACAAGTAACAACTCACTAAAAAGAATAACAAACACATAGAGTGGAATAAAAAATATCTGACAAGTTCCTATATAATATATTTGACTATATTAATATGGGTAACTCGATTATAGGACCTATCTCTTAATGAATTATGGATATAATAAATCAACAGTGATGTTGGTACTCTTTTTCACATGGGGAGTGGGTGGCAATATAAATAGTTAAATCAAAATTATTATGGTCTCGACCTCTCGTATATGTGATAAGTAATACAAAATAGGAAATTCCAGTAAATACATTTTTTTTGTAGTTGATACAAATATATAATACAAATTATAAATGCATTTATGTAGGTATTAGTATATGTTTAGTATTTAAGTACTTAAGCACATAAGTACTCATATATTTTATATTAATAAATAAATAGGTAGACAAAGGTAGATGAAATAATAAGATCTTGTCAGTGACCAATAATAAAAATAGGACTATATAATAACGCATACTCGTAGAGCCCGTTCTAGAACAGTATACAAATTAGTGATAATTACCCAATAAGTTGATAAAGTGCTCTGCACATACCTTATAATTATGTCTATATTAATGTGCCTGCAGATATACCTTTAATAACAATAGAGCTCTAGAAGGACATTTGTTGTCTCCCTAATTTTATGATGTAGGTGCAAACAATTTACAATTTAATATACTCATAACTTGCTTAAAATTAAAATATAATAGAAAATCCATGAGATTTCCTAGATAATAATTTTACTCTTAAATTTTATAAGAGGTCGATTCACTCTAATTTTTAAACTAATGGAGCTAAACGTGATCTGAGCGTAAAATTCGTTATGTTACGTACTTGTAAGACGGGGATGACAAATGCCAGTGTAGCGTCCTCTTAATACTGAATAGTTTAGACGTATAGAAATAATATTGTTACTTAATTTATATTGATAAAAATGTCAAATGTCAATTATATCTGAAAAACATCTGATTAAAAGTGTAAAAGTTTCAATTTTAGTGGTGGGAGGGGCAAACATATGTAGGTACCTACTTATAAGATATTACCATCTTCGTCCGATGCAACTTCTCCGATGGATCAGCGTAAGTACCTTTTTGAAATGGAAGGATAAAAACAATGACAAATTTGAAATTTGAAATACAATGCAAGACCACGTTTACTCAAACTCTTATATGTACCTATATAATTTTATATAGGTAATACCTAAAGAATATATTATTATAGACATTTAATCGTTGGTGATAAATGCATTCACAAAATAACTCATTACTAAATAAAAAATATCTATTGTTATATAAACATTAAACACGATAAAATATAAACACGAATTATTACGAAACGTGATTTTGATTAGTTTTCCACGTGATCATTCAGTACCTATACACTATACTTATCGATAATACATTGTTGGTCGATAAAGTAGAAAAATATTTTAAACTACTTATTTTTGAATGGTTTTAAATGTTTTAATACTTCGTGATAATATTTTTCGACCTAATCGAATAATCCAAACTTTTAATCGTAACTATATACAATATACAGATATACTATGTACCTATACTAGTGTATTCATACTTCATACTATAGGTAGTAGGAACCTAACATGTTCGTACAACTTGTTGTTATTCACCATTTACCTCTAATCTACTCAATAATACCCATTGAAATTTTAAATGAATAGTTAAAAATATATTAGAATTTAAATGCTGTTGGTGATGATTATGGGCATTTAAGCATTGTTTTTGTCAAATAAAAATAAATGAATACATAATGATTCAAAAATATGCATGCACTAGTTAAAAGCTATCAACAAACTAAAAATGTAATGGTTATAGTTAAAATATGTTAAATAAGTAGGTATAGTCAATTATATTTTATATTTTGTGTTTAAAAAATGTATGTAATTATAAATAACAATAATAAGAAGCAGGGAAGTAGTAACGTTCGGCAGTACATTAGGTGGCTAGAGAAGTCATTATAATATATGTGTTAAATTTGAATTCAAAAATTTAAAATCTTCGCGTACGAAAAACGTTTCTGTACGATTTCTGTCAGCTTATAATATTACTAAGTATATTTTATAATATGATTATGATTGAAGTAGTTTATTTTACTATTTGGCCTTAGTACTACAGTAGGTTAAATTTTTTTTTTCGGAAATTGCATTTGTAAGTCATTGTGTGTATAAAATATAATAATATATATACATAAAAAGTTTCAAGTAGAGAGTAGAGGTACCTAATTAACATTTTCAAATTACAACAAAACAACTAAAACTGTTATTCTTCTAATAGATATCTAATTTTGACAACATTTGAACTTAGAGGAACTATTAAAAAAACTGTGCTAAATATATTTTTGATTGTTTGATTACAGTTAACAATTAAGGTGGAAGTAAATTCATTTAGTAATTTAAAAAAACTAATAAAAATCGAAAATTTTTTATACCTATAAATAGCAAAAATGAGTAAAAAATATTTTGAATTGTATTGTGTATAAAAAGTGCTAATATAAACATTCGGTGAGAATTGCACAACAAATTAGGGTTATTTTTTTGTAGAATGACACCAAAAACCAAAATTGATTTTGTTGAAAACCAGTTATCGTAAAAATTCCCGTTTTTCCTTAATTTTTTTTTGTTTTTCCTGGCACTTTTGAAAACTATTAAGAATTTTAAATGTTCACCACCCAAACGAATTCAATTTACCACCAGAAAAGATGCCGAAGTGGAAAATCGAAGCATTATATCGGCTATTGCTATGCTTACATCTAAAATTATTATTATTATTTTTTAAACACCTAGACCTGTAAATATGTTTTTTGCTTAATACCAAATAAATCCATAATATCTACTAAAAACTGTAGACCGGTTTCCTGCATTTAATAAGTTAACGCAGGGGTCGGCAATCGGTGGTTTTGAGCACATTTTACTGGTCTTTAAAATTTGCTACCATGTTTGGCTCCACATACCTATGTAAAACTTCATTCTCCAAAATTACGTTTTTAAAAAATAAATATGAAGATTAACCGATCCCCACCTTGAAAACACTCTGCGCATTAGTTATTCTCCGAGAGTACCAAATCTTAAAAAACTGGCTCAAGACAAGAAATGTCATTTTTCTCATTAAACTTTTAAGAATATAATTGTTATTTGTTATTATTAGTATGAATACATAATTACCTTATAAATAATTAAATACCTATTAATTATTATGTGTTCGCTGCAGGGAACTTGTTTAAAGTCAAATAACGTAGTTTGTGAATTGTATTAAATATTTTGTATTAATACATTTTAATTATACTGTATATTTTGTTCAAAACTTTACTATTTGCTGGAATCAATGTTTCACGACTAAAATAATACGGAAGGTAAATGTACGATTAAGGGAACTAATCTCCGACTTCAGCCAGCTAAGCCAATAAATACGATCTTTTCCGGTATTTATATTCCTTTATTTGAATTTTGAATAATACAAAATTAAAATGTAGGTTAGGTTGTGTAGTATTGTAATTGTGCAAATAAGTACAGTAAGAACTAGATAACTGCGTATTTATACACACAAAAAAAAAAAGTACATAAATAATAATATTTGTGTTGAACAATTCAACTGTTGCTTAAGTCTTGGCTAGAAATTACTTTCAAAAGCCACTGATATTAATAGATAACTTCAAAAATATAATAACAATTAATATTCACCAATTTAGTGCAACAAGTGGGCAAAGATAAGAATAACAATAAACCTGTGATAAATCAAATAAACCAAATCGAATTATTTTAGCAACATAAACACCAGAATTTAACGTAAAATAAAATATATTTTAAAATCTTTCCTTGTAAATTCTTAGGATACAACCTAATAAGCATTAGCATCAAATGATAATCCAAATTCATCACCGCATATCAATTTTTTTTTTTTTATTGATGTTCTATCTGCCTAAATAAATTTAATAATTTTTATTAACTACTAAGTAAGAACATAAAATATGGTTGTATCTTAAGTGTTTTTAGTGCATTTTACTATTTTAGTGTATTTTGGAATTATTTGAATTTTAAATACACATTTGAAGCTTTATTGTGCATTATATTGTATCCCTATTCAGGGCCAACTGTCTCCATCTTATTAATTTATAACATAACAAAAACTGTTTTGCGCTGGATATAACCACTCAGGCTGTAGTCCAAGATAAACAACCAAATTTCCACACTATTGTTACGAACTCCTGAATAATATTATAATAATAATAATATCTACATGATATTTTTTAAGAACATCAGGAATAGTGTGTTATACGACGGCGAGACTGTGGACACAGGGATTTTGATTGTAACTCGGAGCGTCGTCGTCCAACACACTATGCTTAGGCCAGTCAGTCTTTAAATATATTACGTTTGAACCGATACACTCGATACAGTGTCAATAGTCGTAGTAATAATTCAATATAATTCTTTATTAAATTATTTTGAATACGTTATTTTAATTGTTGTGTAAAACCACAACACTATGATAAAGAGAAAATATAGTATGCAAAGTCGTTTTTATTTTTCAATATGATTGAATACTTTAAATACTTGAAATTTTAGACTTTCCTAAACTATTTTTTATTAATGTTGATAAATCTTTGTACCTATGTCAAAAAGCTTGACAAATTAATTCAAGTTTTTTCATAAGCTGTATCTTCTTATAAAAATTTTTTATAGACGTCTGAAGCTCAAGATTTGACAAAATTGTATATTTTAACGAAAAATAACAATCTTTCTTTTAGTTATATTGCTGTAATTAAAAAAATAATAACTATAGAAAAATTTTGCCATTAGTTGTTTCGTTTTTTTTTATTGTTTTCTGTACATAATGACATTTTCAAAATATTTAGATTAATTTTAAGCAACTATTTATACCAAGAACTTATTCACCCCGTTCTACCATTCATCGTCTATCGGTGTATACTATTTACAAATTAGTTATAAATAATAATATATTAATATGATATAAACTATAATAGATATGTTTAACATTATATGATACATCCGATGTTTTTGGCAGACCTAGCTGAACCTACTTATTGGTTATAAATAGACTATAATCATTGCTACTGTCTTACCATGGATATCAACGCAATATTTGTTTTCTATGTCGGACAAGATAGACACAACGCATTCACATACAGACGTTTAGTCGTTGCTCATAATTTTTTAGTAATCTTAGAGTTAAAACACTCATTATAAAAATAGTTTTGATTTAGTTAGATATGGGTATCGGTTTTACATTTTATAATTCATTTAATTTAAAATTCGATTTAAAAAATAAACAAATTGTATTTATACTTATTTAAAATGGATATTAAATAGTTTTTAATACAAATTCATATATGTCGGGCTCTCAAAAATATTATTCTGTATTATTAATGTAATGTGTGATTTTACTTTAAGATTACTCAAAAACATAAAAAAAAATGATTTTAAATTAATGCGTTTTGTCTATGTTGCATAGATATAGATTATGTACCTATTAGCAAAGTTTACTTTCACCCCTAGACAAATTTTTGAGGGCATAATATGTGGATCTATGCACTTCCATGACAGTTACTAACTCTTTTATTTATTATTTTAATATTAAATTACAGACAGTTTTTCTATACTTAACTAAACAAACAATACCAAGTACAAAGATTTTCACAATATTATGCATTTTGTGTGTAGTGTGTACCTATGTATTTTGCAAGTTTTTTTAATAGGTATCTACATTACTTAAGTACATATATTTATTATTTATGTTAAATGTTGATTAATTCAGTTTGTGTTTGACTTCTGAAGTTCTGACCGAGAAACACAAGTGTGTATTTATCGCGTACTCATTTTTATTTTCAGATTAAAGCTACTCAGTTGTTACGAGGTTTATCAAAATATCAGGTAACATGACTAATATATTACTTCATATAGCAATTTATAAATAAAATAATAATTAGTTTGGTATTATGATCAAAAGTCTAAACTTTGATTTTGAGCTTAAAAAGTACAAGCATAGGTAATTGTACGCATAGCGTCAGACATTACTGGCAGAGTAGTCATACATAACAATATAACATACTAACACACACGTATATAATAACGTTTTGAGTTATAAAAACGAATTAGTAATTTTGTCTAATCTATTTCAGACATAATAAGATTATTGATTAGATATCTCTCGGTGAACAGAGTATAGATACAGTTTACACGTGCAGTGTGCTTGCTTATTTTATAATTTATTTTATATTTATTAATTTAATTATGTCAATACACCAGGTATTTTTACAATGTTAGGTACAATATACGATACAATATTAAGTATACAATAATTTACATAATTACAATGATTTATTTTTTAAAATTTTTTTAAAATTTTGGTTAGCTTATAAATCTAAGTCATAATCTAAGAATATAGTGTCTTCTTTGAGTTCTAGTAGGATATATCCTATGGCAGTTGAGGTTTAAGTCTTAGATTGTCGGATCTTCTGCAGATTTTGTAGTGGAGTGCTCTGTAAACGTTGTGCAGTTTTTTGTGGAAATTTTTTAATTGTTGTGTTTTCAAGGTAGATAGGTGTGGTAGGTCCGTGTCATTATGTATAGTTGTTTGTTTCTCATGAGCCACTGGGCATTTAGGGCTATTCTTAAAAATTTATTTTGACGAGTTTGTAATTTTGTAATTTTTGTTTTTGAGTTAGCTGTCCATACAGGACATGCGTAGGTTACTAACGGTCTTATTATTGCTGTGTATAGGAGTAAAGATAATTTCATTTGTATGGTTGAGCTATGGTTTAATACAGGGTACAGTATTCGCAGCCTGGTGTACCCTTGGTTTAATTTTTTGTTGATGTGTATTTTCCCGCTTAATTTTTCATCGAGGTGCAGTTATTATTTTTATAATTGTACTAGCTGATCCGGCAATGCTTCGCTATTGCAAGATTTCTCAAATATTTGCTATTTATTTTCTGGATGTTACATAATCATTTTTATTTTAGATCACTTTTAGTCACGTCTCCGTGGTAATGTGGCCATATAAATTTAGTGTCGCCATCGAGGATTCTTCATAATGTTGAAAAAAAATTATATCGCTTGTGTCAATAGAAAAATTGATGCTTATTACAACTTTTTTTTTTAATAGATTAATGCACTATAGATATAATAATTGTTTATACGATACCGACCAGCCTAGAAGCATCTGTGGTTGTCGAGTTTGATTGTTATTTAATTTCAGCCATCGACTATTTCTTACTAAACAGGCATAGGTATACAATTGACATGGTTATTTTAATTAATAATAAATGTATACTTATTTTTAATTGACAAAAGTGGTACCAAAACCTTGAGCAGAATGTCGGGTATAACAATACAACATTTCAGTCAAATCGTTTCAGTAGTCTTCTCGGTTAGCGCGGTCGTAGAAAACCCCTTACAATTTTATTTGATAGTATAGATTATACAATAACTGGTTTTAACTACAGATAATCGTCATTCTACCTCATTCTATGTTTGCATATGATATCACAGATGGTATATGAAAATAGCATCATTTAGAATACAAAAAAAGCGAATATTCATTAAATAAATTTATTGTAAAATATAATATAATGTATTGTATATTTTAATATAAACTATAATTTATATAATAATGCGAATTCCAAATTATAACTTAATAAACATTACTACATTAGAATTTAAGACAATTCTTTGTAACATAACTATAATCCCATTGGCCAATGATGTATAAATGCTTTAATAAACAATAAAAAAAGTATACCTATTTTCATCACTGAGTATAAGATCTATGATTTTCAAATAGTTGGTGATAACAATATTAATATGCTCATTAATCATTATCGACATTTGTCAATTATAATACAATTATTGGTACAACCATTACAACCTACGTACTTAATCGAGCAACTAAGAACACACCATATAAACTAAGAATAAAAGTTTCGAATGTTCCTACATAGGTAATATACTCAGCAGTGAATCGGTCATATTATCGAATTATAATTCAACACATCCATAATGAATAGGTCACAATAACAGTGACTTACTCTGTACGCAGTGGTGAGGTTTATAGCGGTAAAATTTTTAGTAGTCATAAAATGCTTTAACAATCATGTTCTTTATAAATTATCGTATTGAGATAGATTTTATAGCAACAGTTTTGTGTTTACGACTTATGTGCTGGACGGGCAATATATTATCATACTTATTTGTTCAAATTAGTTTTTTTACTTTATGGCTGGTACATATTTATACGTACATAGATTGTAGGTAATATATAGGTGTAAGAAAAATGTTACTTACTCATTCGTCGCTACATCTCGATTTCAAAAACTACAAAATGTGTGAACTTGAAATTTGGAATAGTGGTTCCTCGAATGATCTAGATGTGAGGTAAGAAAGAATTTTCCGACATTCGAATTTTAAAGAGGTGGCCAACAGGGATCTTAAGATTAAAAATTGAAAATCAAAACTTTAATTTGGTTTATAAACGATTGCCATTGGTTGCAGAGTAATAGTAGAAATGAATACTATTTTGTTATATGTACATATAAATGGTTGTTTTTGGTTACTCGGGCAGATCAGGTTAGTCGTGAGTACAGGCATACATCAAATCGTCAAGTTTACAAAATGGCCTCGTTTAAGGAACCTAATGTATGTGTGTAGTTTATATACTCAAAAAACTACTCGATTGATTTTGTCGAAAATCTCAGAGATTGTTTTTAGATATGTCAGAAAAATTTATAGCGCTAAAAATCCAATTTGCAACTTGCGAATATTCAGAACATAATACAATTATTATTATCTAATAATATATTAATTTATTTTTTATTGTATTTTCCATCAAAATTATACAATTATCGTAAGTAATAAATAATGATAAATGAACACAAAATATTTCACAAAGAAAAATAATTTGTTTGAATTTGCGATTCAAATTGCCTGGGCAGAACCAACCTCCTATGCACCATGCAATAAGGTAGGGGTATAGGTACAACTTTTTTTTATGGAGGACCAAATCTGTGATACGCTTTGGCATCAGGGGGCAACATTTTTTGGCATCCGTGTAACAGGTGATCTACTGCGGTAGATTGATCTGAATCTGAAAGCATAAAAATGAATGCCAATAAAACACAATTATTGTCTAAGATATTAGGAGTGTTATTACAGAGTTCTTTCAAATTGTAGTTCACTAACTCCTTTAACTAATCCACTTGAGTTTACCTTGACTTTACATTCATCTACATTAGCAAACATTACATTTATAAAATACCACTTTAGCTAATGTAAAACCAAATTAATTCAAAATAAACTTATTTAAAACTACTTTATTTTTAATATTATTTTGTATTTTGTATTATTGAATACATAATTTTCAAATAGAGTTATAATTTTAATAATTTAACTTAAAATGAAAAAGAACAAGCTCACAGAAGAATGAACTGGTACATCACCCAAAATATTTATAGTATCCACTATTTATATATAGGAAAGTTGATGCATGATAAGATATTTTAAATTTCATAAAAATGTTGTAAGTACACTAAGATATATTTTTTAATTTACCAGTGAAAAGTTATCATTTTAGTTGTATCAATACTGAAATAGACGGTGAAATAGTTTCCTCATAATTTTGTTCATCATTCATGGATTTTTTCGAATTGCATAATATGATACTGTGGTGACAACGGACGCGTTATCGCCTCATAGTCTCGGCAGAAGTTTATCTCGCGCGCCCTTTTTTGTATTATATTCGTAATTATTAATTATTATTTTATTTAGTATTCTTTTTGTGATTTATGCTGTATACCACTTCTGTGATATTCATATTTATGTTCCTTGTCTCAATGATCTCGCGTCCCCACTAGCGACGCCTGCAACGATTGTCCCCGCGACGGGTACGATGGCCATCGTTCTCTTTGCTCACTGCGGCCGACCGAACCGCACGTTTCCGACCGACTTAAGTTTCCGTCCGCTATCACATTTTTCCGGATTGACGACGGAGACCCTGGCATCGCCTCTCCTACGTATTCTCTACAACCCCTTTGTGTGTTTACAACAAGCAACGCCTGACACCGTCGAACCACTATCGCCTATTCCCTTTGACAAAACCATTCGAACGCCAAGGCGAATTTTCATGTCAAATGTTACCATTCTCGAACTCAATAAATGATCTAGACGCAACGCGACTCAAATAAATATTGTCATTTATTCACCTACCCAAACCTCGTGTGCGTCGTCAAACCTTCCGACGCTAGGAGTCAGCGTCTACAAACATTATTTAGCACGATGTGGTTGTCGACCTTTCTTGAGACCACCGCAACGGTCGCATCCACACGGGTGTAAAAATACTAAAATAACCAATAGACACAATTTGAGAACCAAGATAAGGATATTATATTAATAATAAATAAATTAATTTACATATTGGATTAAAGCATAATATGGGTAATCTTATAAATAGGCGCAAATTGACTAAATTTGTTAGAGGGACTCAAGCTCCCCTTGACCCCTTCCCATAGGCTATATTATAAGTAAAAAAAATGTTGGAGGGAAACGCCCTCCATAAAATCCTCTACCCACTCAGCAATTATCATTATCGACATAAAAATACAAAGTACTTATTATATTTTTAGAATATGTTTATTTGAACAAAATTCTCCGTTATTTTTCGGTAAATACATTAAAATGTCTTCTATATTTATATTATTAGATAAAACCCTATCAATATGTAGCATAGATAGAGTTGGGAACCTAGTCTGATCCATAATTGACCTCAAAAACTATCATAACAACAATTTTTTTTCAATAATTGTATTTTGTAATTTGGTTAAGTTTTTAAGAAATAAACATGCTTAGTACCAAAGAATTTAAAAATTAGTACTTATTACTAGATTTTTAACCCCCCTATTTGCGCTAATGATCTTATATCTTTGTCTGTTGGGTATTAAACATAAAAAAGTTCTGGGGGGGATATATCCTCGTCGTCCCCACATAACCAATACCAAATACTTTAAATGATGATACCAAAAGGAAGTCAATTATCTGGTAAAAAATTATTTGATATATTCTCCTTATGTTGCAGTTACTAGAAATTATAATAAATACATGGTACACAATTTTATGATTTTTGTTATTAGGGAAATGGTTAAAAAAAATCGGTATCTTTAGAAATAAAAAGAGTGATTTTTGACATTAGTTAACTAACACTGTCCTTCATGGTATGATCATTTTAAAGTGTACTTTTATACTCTAACGCAGTGTTCTACGGCTTACTTGAAAGCGACAAAACAAAAAACAGCAATAGCATGATTTCGTTGCATTGTAGTGTGACAGAATAGCTTGATCGAAATATAAATCACACTCGCCGTATTCATGTAAGATTCAATATTCTGTCCAGCGAGAGAACATGCCGATTCTGAGCATTCCCTCAGTGTCACCCTGCAATCGAAACCGATTCCCCTATGGCAGGGTGTCATCTGCAGAAAAACGTCGTCCAGCGGTGAATTATTTTGCTAGACAGAGTATAGGTACTTAAGATTTAAAGCATATACATAAACGCGTCTACCATTCCTTGCTGTCAGGTTCGAATTGGTTTAAACTCAAGACAGGAAATAGCCAGTGAGGCCTCCTAGTCTGTGTGACTGTTTGGGATGAGGCCTTTCATTATAAATGGAAATATATACATATTAAAATGCATAATAATATGAAATATTGATTTAAAGTAAATTTTACGGCAGTGCAGAGCACCAGTGTCTACTTGGTAATGTATCATGAGAACAAAGATGTATTTGACGTTTATGTTATCAGCGATAATAAAAATATTGTATTAGTTTGGAGTAACTATTTTATAACTATACACCCAAAATCTCCATTGTCTAGTGAAACTCCATACAAATTTTAATTTACCACTAAAGCAGATTACAAATCACGATTATTTGGTAAGTAATGACACACTTATAAAAATAATATCTTAGTAATTAAAGTAATTAAAATTGAATTTACAGTATCAGGCAGAAAGACTAAACCATTATTTATCTAATTTAAATAATGTAAATTGTAAGTCAGTACTTCTAGGTACTGTATTAAAAATACAGAAATTACTATATAATATGTAGGTAATATATAAATTATAATAAAATAGTTCAATCAAAAAATAAACATAAATTATGTTGTTCTGTTTCAAAATTAACTCAGATTTAGAAAATCTTAAGACGATAAAATAACTATGTATATGAGGAAAAATATTCAAAAACTGAATAATAATTTATAAAATATTACAATACCTAATTGATACAAACATAGTAAGTATTTCATTATATATTACTATATTTGTATACATATTCGGTAATAGTTTATTAACCATTTAAATTTGAAATGATTTTGAGGAGAACAAAGATCAGAAAAATCTAAATTTCCTCACAAAAAACTAAAAAGTTAAAATTTTACTCAAACATGAGGCTGAAACTTACAGCTCGCTACCACATGCTTAATCATACCTACCACCTGTGATGTACATTCATTAAAATCGGAATTTACCTAAGCACAAATGTCAACAAATGTGAACTATTTGCAAAAACTCTCGAAAATATCTTTTCGCCAAATTATTTAATTGGTATCGAAACAGAATATGTAGTGTATAATAAACTAGTTGAACCCTATATTTTACTACAAAACATACTTCCCTCTAATACTGCTAGGTACCGAAATTACTGAATAATGAAGATAGTACCAAACAAAAAACCCCAGGACAAGATCTCTTCACAAACACCATAATAAAAAATTGTTTATAAAAAACAATCACATGTGTTGTCTAATGTATTCAACTCATTACTAAAAATCGGCTATTTTCCAACAGATTAGAAAAAGACCTTTAACTAAAACGATAAAAAACCTGGAAAAAATAACACAAACAGCAAGAACAGTTACATACATAATATACTTTCGCGGTTTCAAAAATATTTAAGTCATAATTATTACATACTATACAAAAATAATTATACTTTCACCTCGTTTTTCCCAAGAGCTCTATCTTTGGCTAACAGTATAAAGGATCATGTTGATTTTTTTGTTATGTCGCGATTTGTATTCAGACAGAATGTTTATTTGGCTTTAAATTTAAATTCTCTTGTTTAATTAGTATTATTATTTTATTCATATTGTTTTTGTAACCATTTATTGTTAATTAATGATTTTTACTGTACTATTTATTCTTTATTTAGCTGTAAACCATTACCATTGGTACTAATAATTTGTACTTCTTTGTTGTATCCAAATTCTGTTATAAGATAAGCTGAACTGTACTTATAATTATTCTAAATGCTAAAGGGTTTATTAATACCCGTTTATTAAACACAAATAAATAAATAAATACTATAGATTAGTGAATTACCAAAGTACAACTGAAGCCATTCCACACCATTAATTTGGTTTTAAACCAAAACATTCAACTACTCAACACCTTCCCCATCTAACCAAATACATAAACAATGGTTTTGAAAAAAATTCATACTGGTACAGATTTTTAGGTATTGAGCAAGCATTTGATCGCGTCTGGTATAATGAGTTCTTGAATAAGTTAAAAGCATTAAATACTCGGTCTGCAATTTACTATCTAATCAAAACTTCTCTCTTTCTTATCTCTGTTTTTCTGTCTGTATAAACAACTCTAACTCAGAAATAAGAAAATAACTGTAGGTGTTCTTCGAGGATTAAACATTTCTCTCTTGCTTTTCCATTTATATATTGCAGACTTTCCTACTACACCTGACACAAAAGTATCTATTTATGCTGACAACAGCATTGTCTATTCAAGCTCAAGTGATGCCAATATTGTAACCAAAAATATACAAAATCACTTAAACAAAATAACCAAGATACCAACAACTTACTTTAAAACTTAATCAATCGTCAACCTCCTTAAGTTTAAAATTATCTCTGTTTCTTTACAAACAAATACTCTATGCTACCTCCATCATATGGAGAAACTGTTCCAAAACCCATACAAATAAAATTCAAGTTTTCCAGTCCAAATTACTAAGAACAATACCAAATACACCTTGGCTAATCAGAAAAAGATTTCAAAAAGACTTCAAGCTTTCCATAATTAATACCTACATACAAAACACATGAACAACTTTTTTGACAAACTTAATCAAGCAAAAAGTGAGCAATACTTCAAACTAAGTGACAAGCTTACTCTCCATCAGGTCATGTGTGGATGTCCCCAATATTCTCACTTACCATTAATTTAAAAATAAATAAATAAAAAATATTTTTATTCATATTATATCCTATTCTATGTATAATTTACTCTATACATCTATGTACATTTTAATAAATAAAATAAATAAATTTGCGTATTGTCAATTGTTAAATAGCTAAAAAATAAAAGTACAAGCTTATATAGCTGTGATGTATAATCAATAAGTTAAATGAAAACTTGATTTAAAAAAAAAATTGTTATGATTTTAGTTGTATATATGTTTATGTGTACTAAAAATGTTAGCGGAACCAATATTTTTCTAGTTTTTATTAGTTTTGAAATATTTTAAATGTGTATCAAAATAATATAAACAATATCCTACAGAAACTTAATTATTTTTTTATCAGACATTTTATTAGTAATAATAAAGCTTATTAAATTATAGCCATTTTTGTCAAAAACAAAATTAATCATCAAAATTAAGTAAATAACTATTAATTATGGTAGTTGCTGAAGCGTTTTGTCCGATCCTGCCTGCTACGGGTTACTAAATTCCAACATTGTTAGAAAGATATTATATCTGTGCATATGAAAATAAAGTGTAGCTATTTTTGTCTAGCAATGTTTGAACAGATTCTCCCTCCTGCTGATATCGGTTAATTTCTTTAAAAGTCAATGTGATGGTGAAGTGATATTTAATAAATAAATAAAAAAAAAAAAAAGTGATTTCAAAATATAGTTTGCTTTTATAAATAAAATAATACATATATTTTAATTGTTTCATTTTGGCATTATTTTGATTGTTTGTTACTTTATAAAGATATCCAAGTGTAAATTAATAACATATTGGTCATAATAACTATTTTATGCAATTAAAAACATGTTGTTGGCTAAACAATGTACTGATGCACTTTAGGGTTAATAATATAATATTATCAAAAAAATAAATATCTTGTGGTCTTATGCTTAGGCTATTTAAAAAATAAATAAAAATAATAATTGTAAATAATAAACATACATGAACTTAATATAACATATCAAATATTTACAAAAATGATGTGCACAAAATAGTAATTAAAAACATGAATTTAAAAATTCGCACATACCCATGTAATTTTTTCCCTAACTATAAAATTATTTGTCATCAATCATCATTAATAACAATAACTCCTTCATCTTTTGGACCATAATCCCTTAAAAACAAAACAAAAATCAGAAAATTGAATTAACATTTTATGTTGCATAGAAATTATTAAATAATTAATATACTTGAATTCCTCCTGAAGTTTTTCAAACTCTTCTGCCATACTACTAAATAAATATGATTCCAAGCACTTCAATGATTCCTTATAAATTATTTTCACTAATCTACGAGAACCGTACATGTACTCAAAGCGGATGCACCCGGACCATAGTTCTGTAAAAGTAACCAATTCAAAATCAGTTTCAATAATATTGTAGACAAAATTGATACTTACTAATGTCTGTGTCGCCAAAAGAATTGCATACTTCATTATACAATTTCCTAATGGTTTTTAATTTGCTAATTCCTGAGTTCTGAGAGAGTTCAAATGAAATCATCGACAAATACAATTGTTTACATTCTGGTTTGATGTCTTTGAGTTTAATGAACAATTCACGAGTTGAAAGTATTCCATAGTGAACAACGTTCCATTCCAAATATTCAGGCCTGATTACAAAATTGATTTCCGGGAATGGAAAATGTGAGCCTTCATGATATAATTGTCGGAGCTAAATATAAATAAATACTATTATGAAGCAACTATATATTTTACAGGGAGAAAATAATATTTATAATTTAATCTCTAAACAAAAATCAAACACTTTTAGAGAAGTATTGAGTATAATCTGCTATAAGGTGATATCAGCTATAATGGAAGAGTAAAAAGTTTGAAAAAATGTAGGAATCACAGGGAATGATTGGGAGTTGGGACATAAAAATGATTGAGTTAAATGCTACTGAAACGTTTATATGTGAAGATTTCACTATTTAACGTTTTGGATGAAATATATTTTCCAGGATATCAAAAAAAAAAAATACTAACGATAACTAGGAAAATAGAAAAGTACATTTATAAGTTAATTCATTAAGAACTTAATTCTATAGGCAATGACTCTAGAAAATATTTTATAACAATTATCTACGAATTATATAATATACATATATACTTAAGACATTTAAGGCATATATATTTATGAAATGAATTAAATACTTTATCAATTCTGTATTTACAAATTTAAAAATTAAAGTATCTTATATTATTATTATCTATTTTTATATTCTGTTTTTATTGTATCATTTTAAAATCCATTAACAGTTAATTTGCATTAAAATTTCATACGAAACAATGTTTATCAATACACCATATTCATATGCCAAAAAAAATAAATACACCATAATATGCAAACCATTACCATTGTGATTCCTTTCCTTGTTAGTTATTATAAGATTGTGTTACAAAATAAATTTTATTTTTACCATTTATATATTTTACATGTTAAGTTTATTGTTAATGACATTATATTGAAATTAATATACTTTATCCAAATAAATAAACAAGTATTATGATCTTAACTTTAGTAAAATAAAATTTTTAAGTAAAATAGAAAAAGTTAAGATCATATTTCACTATTATCTTGTCCCAAAAATTTTTGGCGATTTATTAAATCCAAACGCTCTTCTCAGTCTTTTCCTACCTCTATGTTTTATTTAAATCAGTCTATTAATGGAGGTGATCAAATAGTTGACTGTTTTTCTAAGCATTTTTCTAGTGTTTATGTCAACTCAATTACACCACCGTTAATCAATCACTCGCCATCTGATTCTATCACCAATTACTCCGATCTTAATTTATTTTCGTGTGTCTTAAATCTTACTGATGTTCTCCAGGAGTTAGATACGCTGAGTTCAAAAACTAATCCTGGCATTGACATGATTCCGAGTATTTTCTTTTCAAATTGTAAATTTGTATTAAGTGTCCCTTTATTATACCTTTATAACTTGTCATTATCATCGGGTTGTTTTCCATCCGCTTGGAAATCAAGTTTTATTATACCTATTTTTAAAGGCAATGATGTTACTAATATAATAAATTATAGGCCTATCTCATTAATTTCAATTATACCTAAGATTTTTGAATCAATGATTTCAAAAAAGATTACACCACTTCTCTTACCTTTAATAAGTTTGGATCAACATGGTTTTAATAAAGATAGATCAACAGCCACAAATCAGTTAATTTTTCAGAAATTTATACTTGATGCCTTTTCTCAAGGTTTACAAGTTGATGTTATTTTTACAGATTTCTCTAAAGCCTTTGATAAAGTAGATCACCAAATTCTTATCTCTAAACTCCATACTATTGGTATTAATGACCCCTTACTTTCTTGGATCTATTCTTATATTTCCGATAGAAAACAAATAGTCAAGTGTAAAAACTTTAAATCGATTCCTTTTACTGTATCATCTGGTGTTCCTCAAGGTTCTCACCTTTCACCAATTCTATTTCTATTATTTATAAATGATTTAAATTTGTTTTATTCTAGAAAATTACTATTCGCCGATGATATGAAATTGTTCCGTCTCATAAAAAACAGTAATGATACATCTTTATTACAAGACGATTTAAGTTTTTTAGCTAATTGGTGTGATATTAATAAATTACCTTTAAACTTCGAAAAGTGCAAAGTTATGTCATTCACGCGATCTCGTAATCCAATTACTCACACTTATAGTTTACGTAACCACCATTTACATCGTGTAAATGAATTTTGTGATCTTGGTGTCATATTCGAATCTGATTTAACCTTTAATCACCACATTCAACATATTATCAATAATTCATCTTCGATATTAGGCTTTATTACAAGAAACTGTAAAGACTTCAATAACCATAACACATTAAAAATTCTATTTATGTCCTTAGTTAGATCTAAGCTTGAATATAATTCAACAGTTTGGTCTCCTTATTTAAACACGCAAATTCAATGCATTGAGAATGTCCAAAATCGCTTTCTCCGTTTTATGTCCTATAAATGTAATATTATACGTGTACCTCACTCATCTTATCAACCTTTGTTGAACACATTTAACATCCAGAGCTTAGCAAACAGAAGAAAGGTAAATGATCTATTATTTTTGTTCAAACTACTTAACGGGTTTTTCTACTGTCCGGAGCTATTAAGTTTTTTAAATTTTTCTGTTCCTCAAGTCAGAACTAGATCATCAATCATAACTACTTTTTATATAAATAATCACAAAACTAATTATGCGTTATCCGCTCCTATAAATAGAATGATGGCTATCGCTAATGATGAACAAATTGATTTTTTTAATTTCTGTCCAAATTCTGTCGATTTTTTCAATAGTTTTGTAAGAAAAAAAAGTTATTAAATTTAATTCTGTTATTAATTTTACTACTGTATTGAGTTTTCGTATTTTTGAGTATTTTCTCCAATTGTTATTTTTATTATATTTCTGTGTTTTTTGTATTATTAGAATATTAAGTATTTTAGCTATTCATTAGGTAATTTATTTTTTCAAATGTTATTTATCAAATGTTATACCATACCTATATGTATTATGTACTAAATTTCAATCTTTTTTGTAATTGGGTTATTACCCGTAAATAAATAAAAAAAAAAAAAAAAAAAATATAGTTTTCATTGTATATACTCTAAATGTTTAAAATGTATTGTATATAAATAACTAGTATAGTCTTATAACTTAAAAATTATATTTTTTATTTGTTTTTATAAGTATATTATGTTCACATTTGGTTGGTAGAACTTTTAATAAATGTATTAACTTAAATTTAATATGTAGCATTGATAATGAATAGTCATTACTAATTACTTCCATTTCAGTAAACTGATAAGAAATAGTTGTTACAAGTGTATAAGTTACCATTCGACACAAGCTAATTTTTTCCTTTTGACAATTTATCATTTTATCAACCACCCAAAATTTTGTTCACAATAATAAGCATAAACAACTTTAATTAGGACCTGTTCATTAAAAGTAACACTGGGGCCCCACTAGTGCGAATCATATGACCACGAGCAAAACTATTGCAACCACATTGTCAAATGTGGGGAAAATTATCACTCAAACAAATGTGCCACAGTTGGCATGCTAAATGCACCTTTTGCTCTTTGGATCAAACAGTTAATTTCAAAGGGTCTCGGATTTTTAAACAAACCTTAAAAAAAAAAACCTCTCCTAAGGTTCCACCTAACACGGCTGCTAGCCACCATACTCAATCCGACACTAAAACATGTGCAGACGACACTAAAACATATCATCGAGACATTTATCTGCTATTTTTTCTAAACTTATCAATAATCTAAATATTTTAATTAGCCCACTAATTACCGTCCTTTTATCCGTTTTAAATGCACTCGTAATATTGTCTAATATTTTTCTTTTTTCTTTTTCTGTTGCTTTCAATCTCTCTTATTACTATCTTATCTGTTATTACATTTATAAATTTCATTTTCTTAAGGTTTCATAATTGGGTTTAATTTTAATGCCATGTCATTATGTTACGATAATTATTATATTATCTTATTTTAATTCCGTGACATATTATGTCTTTCTGACCTTCATTTGTTATTAGTATTAGTATATTAGGTTATTTTACTTAGTATAAGATTTTGTATATTAATTGTTTAGTTAAATTAACTATGTAATTGTCGATGTATATAATAGTACATACTGAAAAAAAAATATGACCATTAAATTGAAACATTTTTTTTTTAAAAACTATTACTATTAGTTTCTAGTTAAAATACTACGTTAGCTCTACAACTATGCAACAAGAAGATATAACAGCTAGTGAAATTTAAATTAAAAATATTTAGCAAGATAATTTTTGATATAAACAAGATTTTAACATTGTTAAAAACACATCTAATATTGTACTTCATATTAAAATGAAAAAAATTCAGTATAAGTATATCATTAATATCATTAATAATATACTTAACATGTTGAAATATAATTTATTTTGTACAAAAATTCTATAATAACAACTATCAAGAAAAGAAATAACAATATTGATGGTTTGCGTAATATGATTGGAAGTCTATATTAAGAAAAGGCTATAATCAAAATGCAATTGCATATCATAATCAACATAGTAAGTATATAAGAATACACTAGAAAGTAGAAATTAATGATTTACAGAACTACGATATGGATACAACTTTATCTAGTTCTGGAATGTAGCTAGCATGTAATATAATGTATATTGTTATCATTATAGTGTTCAACTGTATCAAGTAATTTTTGACATAAGAATTTAATTTAACTAATTTTGATAAGTTTACTATTGAGAAATCATCAAAATATTAATACTTGTTTTACCAATTCAGGATGAGTGTTGCCCATGTATAAAATTAAAATTTCCCATAAAGGCATTGATTTGCTTTTTAAGGCTCGAACACCGTTTTGAAAAACTTCAATAACCATTTCAAGACTGTCGTAGTTTAAATAATATGATACTAAATTAATCCAGAGTTCAACATTATCTTCTATCGCTTCAACTGCTTTTCTCATTATTTTATCGTAGTCTTTAATTGTGTTTTCAGCCTTAATAAAAAATAAACAAACAAATTACTATTTAAATTATAACAATAATACTTTATAAAAATGTGCTTACCCAATAAATATATTGTTCAGGCTTATATAATGCCTTATTATCATGAGCTTCTTGAAAGGCTCGCTCCATAGTTTCATTCATGAAATTTTTGATTGTTTCTTTTTTCATGCGATAAGATTTTCGAATTTCTATAACATGCTCGATATAAAAGTTCCATAACTTATGTTTATTTTGAAGAGGTAAATTTTCTTTTAAACCATCTTCATAGGTTTTAATGCAGTTTCTATATAAAAATATGTAAGTATCATATAAAAGTATTTTTTTAATTGTTTGGATACTAACCTTATGCCATTAATATAATTTTTATCATAGTGTAATTGCTCAGTCTCCTGATGATAGATAAAACCATCAAAATGAATTTTAGCTAATTTTTGCCACATTAGTTCACTATGTCTATACTTCTTAACCATATCTCTATATAAAAATAAAATAAAATAAAATAAAATAAAATGTATGGTAAATTGTATTAAAAATTAATCAATACCTGACTACATTGCATTGCAGTTCTCTAACTGTGCTTAATTTTATTGCTCTGTCCAATAATATAAAATGAAATTCAATATCACCTTCAAAACGTTTTATTAGGTTTCTATATTTTTCAACAGCAATTGGAAGTGAGGCTCCTGCAGTCTTTTCTAAGTGTTGTACTTCTACCCAGAACTCTTCTACATATAAATTTTTACAATTTTCGTGATATTTTAATCCTTCTGCAAAATATCGTCTAGCTGATTCAACATTGTTTCGATCATCAAATTCATATGTTGCTGCAATTAAATACACTTCAGGATCACTATGGTATCTTGACATCAGTGTATCCAACATGTTGCTACATTTAGTAATAAATAATTTCTGAAAAAAAATATTCAAAATGATCAAATAAATATTTCATAATAAATAAACAAATTGGGAGTTAACTAATTTACTTTAATTCAATAATGAAATGGAAATATACATATATTTCAATAGTTATTAAAATATATAATTGTTCAAACATTTTTCTTCAAAATAATTAGCTATATAATGTGAAAATGTATTACGGACATTAAAATGTAAGTATCTAATTACAAAAAAAACATCTGGTATATTAAAATTTAAAACCATGAGTGTCCCTAACTTTACCGTGTTATAGCTGGTTTAGGGGAGAAAACAAAATATCTAGTATTTTACCCCACACCGCGTGTGGTACAGCATGGTTAGAATAGAAATTGTAAGTACTCATCCACACTTACTAGGCATTACATGAATATTTAAATTTGTTTACTTACATTATTCGAGCAGAACTCAATATATTCTGACAGTGAAGTCTTTTCAACAGGAAACAAAAGAAACATATTGTTGTACATATCATTGATACGATTTGATAAAATGGGAAGTATTTCAGTGTTAATATACTCTGTGTTGTTTTCTTTTATTTCTTGCTATAAAATAAAAATGGGTAATAATATTATAATTTGAATAATATCAACTGTCATAATCTTACTTCAATTTTAAGTTGACACGTATCAAGCATATTTAATTCAACTTTTATTTGTTTCAAAAATTCCTCTCTGGTGGCCAACCCAAGCGCAGTTTTCTGGTTAAGCAATTTACGGTCATCGTTTAACTTTCTAAAATATAAAAATCAAGTAAAAGAAATTAAATATAAATAAAAAAATTAAAAAAACTGTCTTAAGAAATGTGAGATTACGTTAGTTTGTCCCATTCCATAATGCTATAAGTTTTCATAAAATTAACTTCAGATTCTACTTCGTCAGGCGACATGGTGTGAAACAATTTCTTGATTAACAGGTCGAGACACAAAACCTTAATACTTAGGGTGGAATGTGCAATGTAATTGAAGTTCAAAAACCTGTAGTACCAACAAGATGCACCATAATTTCAGCACAAGATCAATGATGACTATATCAGATGTCAAACACCATCATTCTAAGTGTAAAAGTTTTTTTTAACAGCTAGTTAATACTAGTTATAACTTGTTTTTTTAACAGAAAGTGGTACTGGAATTGAATCAAATAATTTCATCATTTTATAATACCTATTACATCATAAATTTCATATAAAATATTTTAAGATCCTTTAAAATAAAACAGTATCTTTAAGACACCAAAATCTTATTTAAGGATATTAGTGAAAATCATTAAAATAGGAATGTGGTGTTTGAATAAAAAATTCTAAATGTAAACGAAGAACTTACTTCACTGCTATGTTGGGAGTGTTTACCGTTTTGTCATATAAATGCGTCGACAACACACATTATAGACAACTCACAAATTAAAATCTTTTGGTGATTGAGAAGGTTTTAATGTTTTATCTTCTAGTAACAAGCTCTTGAATCGAATTCCAGAATTCTATGTAATATTGATATGTTAATTCGCGGTCGAGGATGGAGAACAATCAGCGTTTCATAGTCGGCTCGTAGTTCGTACCTACTTAAAAAATCGGTAGCGATTGTTTAGAAGACAATAATTATTGTTATTCATGGTAAGATTCTCATACTATCATCATAGTCTCCTGCGTTTACACGTTATTAAGTTGAGCATTTTTCATCACAAAATTTAAAAAAAATTATATCTATAATAAATTATAATTGATTATAATAAATTATATTTCACGTTTTAAATGTTTAGTTCACAGAATACGGTTAGCGGCGGCGGCGTCGGCGGCGGTGTCGGCGTCGTCGTCGCAACGTCTTGTTGTTGTTGTCTGCCGGCTACCACAGTGTTATCTACAGATAAACTACTGATAACCTCATCACCTACAAACGCAGATATCCAAATGTGGTATAAACTAATTAAAAATTGAAACAGTAAAATTTTTAATTTTAATTTTTTAACTTGCCTAATTATTTAATTTTTTAATTGAAGGTTGTACTTTGTACTTTATTATTTTTATATAATTATTATTATTTGATAGAGATAGAGCTGGTTAGTGTGTAGTGGAAAATGCCTGTTGCCGTACTATCTGTCACAATAATATTAACATCATTATCTATCACAACCCGCGTCTTTTGATACCTACCTATCATATTATTTGGTTCCCTATAGTTCCAAACTTCCAACTCACAGTCATAAATAAATTATGATATAATCATTATAAACGCATGGGTAATGAAAATTGGAATCGTAATAAATGTGATGGTTGTTATCCATTTAATGCATTAAGATGTAAGCAGATAATAGATATATTCAATGGGTACATTCATTGTATTTTTATGTTGTTTCCAAGTCCATGATCAACTGCTAAAGAATCATATCATCCGGTCCAAGACAACAGATCAAGAATGAGCTGTACCACAGCCTTCACACAGCTCACATTGATATAACTTATGTATTTAATAGTTTTGCTTGTAATAAACCATTACTGTATGAACTATTTTATTAGCTATTCATTAGTAATCATCTAGATCTCTGTCAGTTGGCTTACAACAATGTGCATCAAGAAAATAAAAATTTTAAATCTGCTCAAATTATTGTGAAAATCGGTTCTTAGTATCCACATTTTTCCTGTAATGTACTCATGGAATACAGAATTTCCTAGAGAAGAAAATCTAAAAAAAATTATTTGGAAAATGCAAACAAAACAACTATCACTTATTGAATGTGTTTAAAATTGTATTTTAGTTTCTGGTCAATAATGAGAGAAAATAACATAACCTATAAACCATACCAAATAGGCAACGTACTTTCTTATAGAACAATTTGAAAAGGTTCATGATGAAATTAACAATAAAATTTTTTGAAATTGTAATTTTTTGTTTAAATATCCAAAAATATCAAAATTCGAACTCCAAATGTCCATAATGTAATGTTATGTACATTCATGTCTATATATAACTAAAAGAATACTGAATAACTCATGTGGGATCTTGCATTCAATTTTCAAGCTTTTAGATCAATCATGAAAATGTTTAACACTTGAGAAAAAAATTCAAAAATGTAAAATAGCTAATATTGGTTTGTATATTTTGAAAATGTTTATTGGGTTTTCAAATCGATCATTTAAGTAATAGCAGTGTACTACTGGATTCTTGTCTACGATTTATACTTTTTGAATTACATTAAAATCTAAAATCGTGATTTTACGTGTAAAATGAGAATATCAATAATCATTGAAACTAATAATTGCATGAGCTCATAGAAATATTTATGGAATTACGATCTTGGGGAAGGAACGCATAGAGTTTACAATGATGTGTTAATTTCTACCTGTCATCTACTTTTGGCGTAGTACTGTAGTAGAAATGCTCTGATTTTCTATTTCAACGCCTTTTCTTCTAATAGGAAAGTGAATTTAGTTTGTGCATTAGGGCTGTCATAACAGAAAACTCTCTGTAGTTTTCAAAAGCATTTGAAAAACATACAAAAAAAAAATGAAGTTTTTTTGCAAAATTGATTTTATTTTTTGGAATAACTAAAAAAAACTAATAACCGTAGTTGCTTTAAACTTTTTTGGAGATTTGTTGAGCTATTTAAAGCCATGAAAATTTTTCAATTTTTTTAAATTATTGTCAATACACAATTGTTTGCTCAGTCAAAAAACTTGAAAGTGTAATACAATGTTCCACTTTCACATAAGTTATTAGTAGTATAATTTAAAACAATTTGTGCATAAATCTATAGTGCTTTTGATAAGTGTTTGAAGTCCGAAAATTTGCAAATTATTTTTCAGTTAGAAATAAATAAAAAAATTATTTTTATTGCTAAAATTTGAAAATTGATTAAAAAGTTCCTCATACATTTTTCTTATTATATCTTAAAAAAAAGAAGATTATGGGAAAGTAACGATATTTAAATTCATAAAAATTAATTTTTTAATAATTAAATTTTATTAGTTACTTAAGTATGCTAGGCCGTCTCTGCTCAGAATCGTTTTTCATATATAGCGATGTAGGTATCACTGTATTCTAATTTAACACATCAATAACAATAAAAATGACATACTCGACAATTACTGAACAGCAGAGCGGTAACCACTTGTCCGTCTTATTTTTATAATTTTACTGTAGCAAACAAAACTTACATGGGTGATGGATCCTTGTGTTATATATTGTTATATTTTCAAACCTAAGATATGAATATTATACATTTTATGAATTTATAACTACAAAATAATTTCCAAATTGTCATAATTCGGACGAATTTTGTAATAATTCAACTTCAGATGCTTAATGCTTTGTAGCAGTACGATGTATGTTCAATTATTTTTTTTAATTCCAGCATGAACAAACTCAAAAAAACTCAATGTATTTAATAACTTGGTAGATAGCTACTATACCTATAACCTATATCAGTGGTCAATCTTTTTGGACTCGCGACCCACTTTTTAGGCCTAAATTTTTCGAGACCCACGTAAGCTTTGTAAAAAAGATCAAATTGCTTAATGCTTTGTAGCAGTACCATTAAAATTGAATGAATAAAAATTACATTTTAGTAGTTAAAATATTTAATTATTATTGTTTGAAAATATATAGCATTCATATGAAATTTAATTTTAATTTTAAAAAGAAGACTTTCGCGACCCAATTTTAAAGCTAACTTGACCCAAAATGGGTCGCGACCCACCGGTTGAAACCACTGACCTATATGATTTATAGAAAATACAAACATATACTGATACAGTGATATAGTAGGTATAATATAATGCTTTCTGCCTTTTTACTAAAGTACATTTTCTACCAGAAACCACCCTCAATGTGAAAAATCGAATCATTTCAATTTTTCCAGCTCAAAAGTTTAGTGACACACAAGCGTCATAAAAATAAAAAATAACGTCTCATCAGTCATCAATCATTGTAAAAACGATACATTCATTGCTCAGTATCTAAAATATGAATTAATTAATCCATTTTTATAATAATACAATTAAGGGTCTTAAAATAATATTTTCATATTTTTAAATTACTTATTATACAAAAGTTCTTTAATAGGAGGTAAGCGATCTATTTTCCAAAATAATATTTGATGTTTAATGGTTTGAGTTTTTAAAAGTTAATTCACTACATTTAGGTCAATACTAAATAATTATATTCAGTAAAATTGTACAGGTATTACTTCTTAATTATATTATTACAGTACGTACCTACTATATATTTCATCAAAGTCATTTTTAAATAAGTCACGAAACTACTCTCTGCGACTTATTGTACATTTTTATTTTTATTATTATAACACGATGCATAGTTATTTTTTGAAAATGAATAGTATAATTAATATTAAGGTCAATGGTTTTTTCAAATACGTCATAATCAATAGCGATAATTGCCCGACATTGGTATTCGCTCTATTATGGTAGGTATGTATGTATTGTATAGGTATTCATGTATTCTCGATAAGTAGGTTTATTGGTGTAATAGTTATATTGATATTACGGTATTCTGGAGGTAGGTATGTTTTAATTACAGTTTTACGCTAGATAGGTAACTTTGTACTTTAGGTGCAAATAGAGGAGGAGGGGTTACCCAACAATATCAATAGCCATCCAAATATTTTCAACATTTTTTTTAAGCTTATTCAATATGATTATATAGTAGGGTCTTAGCCTGCTGCTACCCCCTCATTATCAAACGTAATTTCCTCTCTTGCTTATAAGTTATAAATATAGAAACGGTGCTTACAGTGATTGTATATACGTAGGTAATATCACTAGAACCTACATATGCAAATAAAAAATAATGTTAATGATTAGTACTGGGATTTGTATGCCCTAAAAAATGCAAAAATATATTTTCATTCAATTCTTTCTACGAACGTCATTGTACATGGTGAATTTTTTTTTCAAATACTTCATAAGACTTAACACTGTAAAATAGGAATATTGTTATAGTCTCTTTAATAATTTGTAGATATGAAATCGGTGGTTATTACATATCTATAACACGTTTGACACTATCTGACCATTATCTGGTACCTACATATCTGTACAAATATGTAAAAAATGTAAAATAGGTATGCAAATAAAAATATCATTCAAATAATCAGCCCTACAACACGCATTTTTCACTTACGGAGCTACGTCTTTAAACAACAGTAATAAAATGACAATGCATATAAATTCCAGCTCTATTAATACATTGATTCTATATACAATTTAAACATAAACTAAATATTTATTTGTTTACCTACACTTTTTATAATATAGATATTAAGTAGGAAGTGTATAAAACAGTTTAAAAATTTTATTAGGTAATTGGATTCTGTAGATTATTATACAATATATATTAGGTAGGTACCTATTATTTAAAAAAAATGTTCCTATTGTATTTGTATAATAAATGTAATTAACAATATACAAGTATCACATTATTCGCAACTTTTGTATACACGTAAGTGGTAAGTATACAGTTTTATTTTTGTATTTAATAGCTTCCTGCAGTTTTTTACTTTAAGATAGGTAGCTCAACAATACATCACAGAGGTAAAGTCATATAGAACAAGTTCAATGAAGCTCATATCTTAAAGATAAAACAAGTTTGAGCATTGCTAAGTTTTAATAGTTTTTAAACTTTGCATGCTAAAATACTAAAGAATTGTGGGTATATAATGTATATTGTTATAATAAAATATTTAATTTAACATTTTTGCGAGCCAACTTCATGTACGTTGATTTCTTTTTGTCAATACCTAATTTTACATAGGAACTGATGTATAAGTGGCGGTTGAATTTAAAGTAGGTACCTATTAAAAATTAATTTTTTAAAGTAGGCAGTTTTAGGCCGGCATATTTCGCTGTTGTCAGCCGCCCATGGTAACGCCCGATTCGAACGTGTTTGAGAACCCTGCATTTTGTTAATTTGTTATCAGCTAGTAGAACATGCGTATAATAACAAGATGTTAATGTAGCATGACATGTAGGTATGTAAATTGAAAATAGAAATAAAAACGCAACATTTAATTACTCAATACGATTAATTATTATTACTTACTAACTATTTGATTTATTGTATTATTTTATCGTACGAAGTATTCAACAGTTGTACTAGCAGTAGTAATTGGTAGTTACTAGTGTGTAAAAATTATTAATTTACCAATGTCGGATCGGTTAGTGTGTGCCTACCAAAAACATTATTTTTCGGTATACTGGTTAAAATGTGTCGACATACATTGTTATTGATCGTAAACAAAACCTATATAAACTGAAATAGTATGCAAATTATAGAAGCATGCATAATAAAGGTAGGTAGTTGTAATACCCATAAATTGATTATGCATCTGCTTGTTTTTAATCTTTTTAAAACATTTTTTTTAATCGATTTATTTGTTTGTGTTTGATCTCATAGTATACAAATTATAGAATCCGGAAGACACACCTACATTAATAGGAGTAAGTAGGCGGACATAATATGACCGACCAGAAAGTTGTATATTTTTGGTGTAGGTGTTTTAATCATAATTTGTAATGTGTGGGCTTTCTTGAATTAGCAGTGTAGGATGGATGGTGGAACACCAAACATCTTCATCATCAGTACTTGTATTATAGCTACATATTAGGTACCACTCAGTTGAACAGAAAAAAAATCACTGGAAAATGTCAGCTGAATTCAACTCACTGATGGTTAGTGATAACGCTAATAAATTGGAAGTAGCTGAACTATCAGAATTTATTGAAAGTAAGTTAAAATTTATGTTTGCTAGAATATTTTAATCTGACTGATTTTTCATTTACAGATCGGCTGTATTTTATGGTTTTATCCAATCATAAGGGTCCAACAACACTTCAGAATTTTAAGGATTGGAAAAATGCATTGAAGGACAATGATGTATTCTATTTAAATGTTGATGACAATTTGGTGTATGATGGTTTTTATAGCGACTTTGGTCCTTTAAATTTAGCTATGATATATCGTTATATTGGTATAGTACGCGACAAGCTTAAAGTGAGTAAAACTTTTTTAATTAAAAATAGAATAAATAATTATATTTATTATATTTTAAGAATGTACTAACTAGTTTAAAAAAAGTTATAAGCTAATTATAAATTATAAAAATTTTTTACAAAATTGAAAATGTGCGTAAACAGCCCAAAACGAATCAAAATATTTTGAAAATTTTATGAAGTTTAAAAAATGATAAAATTAGCATTTGGTGTAAATTTCAAGTAGCCGTGGTTATTCGTTTTTTAATTGAAACAAAATAAGAAAACAATTCCATGAGGATGTCTAATTTCGTAATCATTTTAACTTCAATTGTTCCTAAATACTTAATTTAGTAGACTTTTTGTTTTGTTAGAAGTAGAAAAATTTATGAAGGATCTTGTATTACATTTTCAAATCTTAGATATAAATAGAAAATGTTTATGAATTTCTAACATTTTTGTGATTTTGCTGAATTTTACAATATTCTAACTTGAGATGCTCAATAAAAAATACTGTAGATTTACTTTACTTTCAACTTTTTTTTTAATTTCCACAACACCTTTCTGAGGAACTTTGTATTATATTTTCAAAATTTTTGAACAATCAACAGTTTTTTATTGACATTAATTAAAAAAAAAAACTAATTTAAATCAAAAATTGCATATGTCTATGAAATGCTCATGATTTTTATCTCCTGAATGTACCAACTAGATTCACTTTCCCACTAGAAAAGATACTGAAGTTAAAAATTACATTAATTCAATTGCTTATCATGTATAGGCACAGAAAAAAAAAACAATGTAAAATCAATACATTCATTCATCCCCCCAGAATCTAAAAATGTAAATACCACAAATTTAATTGATTAAGAACTATATAGAGAATGAGGCTAAGCAATATTTTATAAAAAATAAACCTATTATTATTTATTAAGTATTTGTGTAGTAAATATATTCGATACATATTAGGTGTCATGTACTGAATCAATTTTGTTTACACATTTAAAAAATGTAATAACATTTTGTTTTTATTCTTCATTTTTTGAAATGAATTTTATTGTTTCATTTGAATCACCATTATTGGTTAATATATTTTAGAATTGAAAGGACTATGAAATTGCTTTAGAAACAATGTTTTTCAATATGTCAACATTGTTATTCCTTTTCTTGTCAGTTATTATTATAAGAATAGTTTACAAGATAAATTAAGTATATTTTAACTGTTTAAATATTTTACATGTTAAGGATATTGTTAATGTAATCAATGATTTATCAATACTTAATTTAACCTATTTTAAAACAAAGTACAATATTAAATGTGTATCTAAAAATGTTTTAATTAAATCATTTGTGTAGTTAAAAAATAAAGTAATAACTATTAAAAGTCCACAATTTTAAAATAACTTTGAAACATTCAGTTTCTGTTTATTGTACTGACATTAATATGGTATAACTGATATATTTTTGCCTAAGTTCAGATAAATAAATAAATATTATACTCTTAATTTTTTCTTTTAAATTATTGGTGTACAAATTAATAAAACCTATGATTCATAATTAATTTGTACTTACTGTATTATCTATATTGCACTTTAGTTTTGTCTAATTATTTTTAATTAATTTTTAGGTTTACAAGAGAGTTATTCACTGTGCTCATATTGGTGATCAAAAGAAAAGGTCAAATGCAGCTTTTCTTATTTGTGCATATTTGGTCAGTTTACGTATATAAACATACTAACAAATTATAGATTTTTTACATTCATATATTAATGTCATAGATAATTGAAAATAATTGGACAGCTCATCAAACATATAGTATATTATCAAAACAATATAAATATAAATATATACCATTTAGGTAAATATAAGGTAAAAAAAACTTGAATGTTTTTTAATTTATTTATTTATTAACACTATTAGAGACGCATCATGTTTGTTGCAATCAGAATATTCAGTGTCAGTTGAAGAATGTGTTAATGCCTTATACAAAGCTAAATGGTATGGATTTTTTGATATGAGTGACTTTGATTTGGATGAATATGAAAAATATGAGGTAAATAGTAATTTAATGTTATTATTTATTTACAACTATAAAGTGTTTGTTTCTTTAGACTGTGAAGTATGGTGATATTAATTGGATTGTACCTGCTACCTTATTGGCATTTTCATCACCTCATTCTCGAGATTATGTTGACAAATGTATTTACACTTATTATAATTTTGTTTTATTTAAGTTATCTATTAAGAATTATAAATTATTGTTTGATATTTATATTAATAGCTGGCTATCAGATACATTCTCCAGCTTACTATTACCCGTATTTCAAAGAGAACAATGTCAAGCATGTAGTTAGATTAAACAGTAAAAAGACGTATGATGCTAAACGTACATTTGTAGCAGTAGCTAATATTCAACACACGGATTTGATTTTTACTGATGGTACACCACCTTCAGATACTATACTCAAATACTTTCTGCGTCTCTGTGAGCAGTACATTGATGATAGTTGTGAAGTTGAACACACAAATAATGAAAAATGTGAATCAAATGAAATCACTCCAAATATAATTATAAATAATGAAGTTAATATAGATAAACATGCTGGTGCTGTGGCTGTTCACTGTAAAGGTAAAAGTAAATTATGACTTAATACTTACTCTCTTACGTATTTGTTCATCATGATCTTCAGCTGGATTGGGAAGAACTGGTTGTTTATTGGCTTCATATATTGTGAAGCATTGGTCATTTACGGCAGTAGAAGCTATAGCATGGACTCGAATATGTCGACCTGGTTCAGTAATTGGTGTGCAGCAACAATGGCTAATCAAGTAAGAATCTAAGTTTAAATTAAAATTACCTTAAAGTTGGAAAATAAATATTTGGTTTGTTCAATTTCTCGCTTATATTATCAGTGTTTTATTTTAAATATAATGTTTATTACATAGTAAAGAAGATTATTTAACAACTCTTGGCAAACAATGGCGAGAAAACCGGAAAAATGCTGTTAACAAATATAAACGGTTTACAAATGGAGTGTACAGTGTTAAACGGCATACTTCCAGTGCTAATGCTTATGAATATGTAGATCCACCTCCTCATTTATACATTAGTAATGAGAAACAATTCATCAGCAGTGGCAATGGTGATAGTGAAATAGAATCTGAAGAGGTAATCTATAGAGTTTATTTGTATAATATCATTTTTTAAATTATTTTTAATTACTTGCAGTACAATCAAACCAGACTATCATCTGTTTTAAAAAATAAATTGAAAACAAACAATCCTGATATCCAAAGTGATGTATACATACCAAACTTTAGACAAAAGAGATCAGCCTCAAAAACAGAGGACCCCAAGCCTAAAAGTTCATTTTCAGCGTTAAAAAATATTCGTCGAGTTACAAATGCATCTATTGGAATAAGTATGAATAATCTGGTGAAAAAAAATAATACTGCTCCAACTACAATAACTATCACAAGAAGTAATTTAAAGACTTCTATAATTGGGAAAAAAAATACAAAACCAACAGCAGTATGTAAAACTAGCACCAAAACAACAAAAACATCAGAAACTGCCACTGCGTAATTACTTTTTTAGGTTTTAAAAATAATATGTAGTGTGTTCTAAATGTTTAAGTAATTTGTAATTGTGGGTTGAGAAATTAATATATTTTATTCATGTTTTTTTGAAAACACATGACCACAAAATTATGATAATTATGGTAGAATTGTTTTTGAAAAATCAATATTTTCAAGTAATTATATTATGAATATTTAGAATGATAACATACAAAATAGATCACTGAGTACAGTTGTATGTGTAGATTATGGTATTATATTAACAATGCGCAAATCGTGTTAATTATTTATATTATTTGTAAAAATTGAAAATATTGGTTCTTTAATGACAATTTAATATCTGATATTGCTTTTTATCAAAAAATATTCAATTTAATTGAGATCTTTAGAAAGCAAAAGTTACAAAATTGCGGTATCAAAATTCCCAACTTACGTTAATTAAAAGTAAGTTTTCAATTTTAGAACACACTATGTATAAGTAGTGGATTTTATTACAAACTTTTAATAAGTATTTATTTATTTGCATAGAATAACGAATGAAACAAAACCATCTTATGCTTTAGCAACTGTGGCATCATCTGCACGTGTGTCAAGGCGTCTTCGTAGTCAAAACTGCATTACTAAATAAAATAGTGAACACATTTATAACACTGAGTGCAAACAGTTATGAAGAATGATATTCTTTTATGGATAGAAGGATCACATACATTAGAGATTTAGTGCTTTAGAACATCTAAAATGATTAGTTAGATTTTTAATGGTCCTATGCCGGGTTGCATGAACAATTACTAAACATTTTACTAATCAATAGTGAACTAATGGTCCTTTAAGCATGATTTAGTAGCCCATGATTGGTCCATTAAATTTTATTGGACTGTTAAATTAATACATTTTTCTTGTAACCCAGCATTAGTCTTGACAATTTTGAAAAGTTTCATCTTGAGTTCAATATTGATTTACAGTGGTTGGTGCTTATTTAAATCAAGCCTAAATGCTATATTATATTTTGTTTAGCATTTTTTTAGTGCTAAAAACTGGACATGTCTACAATAACAGACTGGAATTGTGTTTGATTTTTTTTTATTGACTGATATGAATTTGCCAAAACACCAAGATAAGACTAAATTTAAAAAAAAAAATATTAATTTGTTTGTTTTTTACAATAATTATGTGTAGACACCTACAAATACATCATTTTTAGGGTTAAAATAAATCTAATTTTCCTTTTTTTTATGTGTGGACATGGCTTGTATTTGGGCAAGTAGTAAATGATATTTAGTATGTTTGTGTGGTTTTCATTTGGGTAAAACCCATTAAACTACCTATCTTTTGGGCAATTATACATATCATTAAAGCGAGATTAATATAAATACATACCTAATAAATTGAATACATCATTTGGGGGAATTTATATATATTGTTTGAATGAATCTTATGTGATACTTAAGTAGCAATCTCAGTCAGTTTTAACTATCGTTGTTAAAAACATTTCTTGATCAAATTATAATATGTTATAATACGCTACCAATTATTTAAAATATACAATCGCTGATATAATTCTAAGTTTAAATTTTATAATATTGTGTAAAAAGTTTTTCCATTTTACTCTTATATAAAAGCTAACAAAAATTGGTTCTGCTGAATTAAAATCTGCTATGTTACGAGTCTATATAAGAGCAAGAAATCAAATAGTGTGCTGACATCCTCTTAAATAAGAATTTGACTGTACTTTTAGTTTATTTTTTGCCCAATTGATGTATGCTTCACTCATATTCATTTTGGGTCATTCATCTAAATTATGCCTGTATGTGTAACCTACCCAAAGATTACCCACATCATACAAAGAATAAATGCCTGCACATTTTCATGTACATGTAATATAAGCAATATGAAAAATATATTTTTAATAAATGCATCAACATATAATAGATATACATCTGACAAACAACATAGGTAATTCTTGTGGTTTGGTCTTAAAAATAAAATAATAATTTAGTTTAAAAATAAATTATTTTTGTATTAAATAAGCTCTAATCTTTACATTTTTAAAATCATACTATTGTAAGATTTTATAATGTAATATGTTTATCAGGTGTTAAAGTAATTTTAATATGTAGCTTCGAAATAAAAATAGTAACTATTATTTGCATAGATGTAGCAGTCCGGTGTTTGCTTATATTTAATTTCGATTATTTTCTGACTATCAATTTTAACATATATTTGTAAGTTATTACCAAAAACCCAATAAATATTTTTTATATGTAGATGTATAATAATAAATATGTGTATTGTGATATAATTTCATTTTTATTTTGATTAATATAAAATAATACACGAATCAGTCCTATTTTTCAATTTAATTAATACTTGTGTTATATGTACTTTTCCTATGATTTGATATGAATAATAACAATAATTCTGAATAAAATTTTATTTTAAATTTTCTTCACATTTATTAAACAATTTATGTTATCGTAAGTATTAGGTGTTTAACCAATCGAACACATTACTATTATAATGTGACTGTTACTGTAGATATTTAATAATTATACAATTTTTAAACTGTATGTTGTTGTTTAAATGATCTTATACTTAAAGATTTTATTTGTTGACTTTATATATTACTAATAACTAAGTAAATTTATATTATACAATTTATGTACGTGATCCCAGTTCCATAAGAATTTAAGTTAATTTAATTTAATTTAATTTTGTTTTAATAGCAATCTTAATGGTACATTGATACACATTTATTATTTATATATAAATAAACTTAATAGCATGATTGTTGAGATGTATACAAATTATATTACGACTGTAACTTATTACCTAGTTGATCAGATGTTAAATTCAAATTTAAATTATGTTTGTTTCTGTTTTATTATAAATTAATGTGTTTGGTTAAGTACTATTGTTCGATTAAATCAAGAAGGAGTTGATACGTAAACATTATATCATATAAAATCATAATAGTTGTAGGACGATGTCATAATTAAAGATAGTTAGGATGAAAATGAATTTCGTCTATTAATTTCACATAAGAATGTATTTATTGGTTTTTTTACATTTTATTTATATGAGCAATAATATAGTGTATTTATTCTTATGTAGACATTATTTTAAATACTTCCTAGAAATAAAAATGTTTTGACTCTAAATATAATAAATTACTAACATACTTAAATTATGTTGAAGTTATTGATGAATAATAGATAACATTAATTTTTACAATGATGTATTTTTTTTTATGACACTTTTATGAATAGTAAATTTTGGTTACATGATAGCAAATCTGGTAGCAGTTCTTAATTATCATACTGTATTAAAAATAATAATAGTTTTAGAAACTAAAACATTACACTTATTATTTTTATAATCTTATTTTCTATCACAATGACATTTTCAAAATGAATATTCTAATTTTAGTTATTTATTTATTATGGTTACATTCATTTTTAATTTTTTTTAGCTTTTAGTTGTTTATGGGCAGAGTGATAAATGTAGGTTCTGGTTTTAAAATGATTGTTTTTTGTGTCTTTAGCCTTTTGGAAAAGAAAAAATGTTTCTATCTTTAACTTTAAAATGGTTTCTGGTAACAAACTGTACCTAGCTTGTACGTTAGATAGAGTTAGCATAGTATTGATAAGTTCTAATTTAACTTTCCCACATGTGCACTTTAATTGCCCACGGTAACTAGAAAAACAACTTAGAATTTTTTTTAAATATATTCACAAAAATTAATAATGATTTTAATTTTTATAATTTTTCTATTTATATAATTGTATGAAAATACTTAAGTATTCCTTATATATTTTGTACTTAATATGAAAAAAAAGAAAGGTTAACTTGTATACCTTTGTATTTACATAACTATATATAATACTATATAGGTATTATAAAAAAATTGTTCCTAATGTAGTTTTTAATAATAATTTATTTAAAACAGTCTGGTTCCCTCTCGATTAGGTGATCACTATGGATATTATTACAATTGTTATTTATTATATATATATTTTTTTTAAGTTATAACTTTTTTTTATTGATATTGGACATTTTCAAGTAAATTATTTTTATATTTATAATATAAAATGAACAATAATTCGTCCCAGCCAAATTGTTTAGTAAACAATAATGATATTGACTTAAAACCAATATTTCTCAGTAATTCTGTTTATGAGTTTTGTAACGATAAGAAGAATGTAGATGACCAACTAACTATATGGGGTTTGGATAACACGAACATCAATGACACAAGTGCAGCACTGTTCGACATGAATTTCAATGATTACTGTGAAAATTTAAACTTTGAAGAACCAATATTAAATAATAAACAATGTGATTGCAATTGTACTGCAACGTGGCAGCAACTTAAACAAACTTTTGAATTAACTGATGAAGAAATACTGAAGGGATCTAATACATTAAAATTCATGTTTCCTGAAGATATTTTTTATACTTTACCCATTGACCTTACTAATGACAACCAAGATGATAATTTAGATGATTTTCAATTGGATGAAGAATACATGTATACCCAATTAGGAGATTTTAATGATGTTGGCCCATATCAGGAAGCAAATATTGCTGTAAAGGAAAAAGAATCAATTATTGTTGATGAACCTAAAGTACAACCAAGTATCAAAAATATCAAAAAACCGATTAGGCCCGAAAGTAGACAATATAATGTAAATGAAAAAGATATCACAAAATACAACAACACAAAAGTTGTTAATAAAATTACTGGTTCTAAAAACCCCGACCAGGAAAGAACTAAAAATATAAAGCAGAAACAAAACTCTAAAAATAAATCAAAGTCATTTAACAAAAAGACTAAACGTTGTGCGGAAAGCAAATTAATAGTAAGCTCAAATAATAAAAAAGAAGAAAACAGGATGATGAACATGAAGTATGTATATACATTTGGCGAGGATTACCGTGGTGGCATTAATTATGGTCATAAAAATTGTATTAATTTTTGGATGCCAATTCCACATAATAAAGGTTGGATTGATGATACATTTTTGGAAGCCGTAAGTTGTTACATTTAATAATAATTTAAATATATAAAATTTGAACAAGAACCTTCTTCCACATACCTATTACATTTGAAGTTTCTATATCATGTAAAACTGGATTCATTAAAAAAAAATGTGGGTCATAAAGATAATTCTCACATATTTGTGCTTCTAATGAAAACAATATAGTCAAATTGGCCTACAATTTAAAAAAAAAATGACTTGGTATGGTTGGTCAAAGTTCCCGGCATAGTCAGTATTTTTATTATTTTCAATTTTTATTCGTATAAAACGACGACGGCGATGTATTTTTGAATAGGTACAAAGAATTCTAAAAATAGACGAGTTTGTGTACAATCAGTATTGACGAATCTCCATTGAAGTCCCGTATTTTATCGACTTATTTTCGGTATTATAAAATATTTTTCTGAGCGAAGCATCGAGCAATGCATGTATTGATTTTATAATGATATGTTTTCATTTTTTTTTGTGTCACATTACCTTTTAGAAAAATGCTTTGATTTTGGCGTCAGCATCTTTTTTGGTATGAAAGTTAATCTGGATAGTAATAACATTTCAAAAAACAAAAACAAAACAAAAGGTAAGCAAGTGGGTACCGCATTTATGTACAAAAGGTATGTGTTGAGAGGCGTCAGTGTAATGACTATAATAGATATGTTAAATTTGAATTCTAAGAAAAGACAGTCTGTCAGTATGACATATAAGTATATTCTAAGATATAATTGTTATTAAAGTAATTAATTTTATTTTTAAACACTAGTAATGAAGTAGTTTGAATTAATTTTTGCAAAAAATTCTATTTGAATTTAATTTTGTGGATAAAATATAACACCTGTATATATACTTAAATAGTTTCAACTTGAACTTTTAAGTACCCACGAATAACATTCTTAAATCATAAGAATATAATTTAATTCATTATTTTCCGTTTAAATATCTAATTTCATCATGGTTTGTACTTAAATGTCTATTAAAAAAATCTGTTAATAAAATGTTTTGATTATTTTATTAGGTACACTACTTATGAGAAATATTATTTAAAATGTTCAATCCTTAGATGTACAAAATGAATATTTTATAAATTTTGAACTACCAACAAAATATTTTGCAAATTTTGTTGAATTTGTTCAACGTTTTAACCTTAAATGTTTTCAAAAAAATAGTGCTTTACCCATCTTTATTCTTTAATATTTATGAACTACTATTATATTTTAAGTTATAACAATATTTATGAGGAACCTTGTACTAAATTTCAAGCTTTTTGACTAAGCTGAATTTTTCTTCATAGAAAAAAACCATAGCACACTATTCGATAAAAAATTAAATAATAATAACGAAAAATCTTGTATCCAGTCCATAAAAATATTTACTTTAAAAAAAAACTGAAACATTTTTCAAATTTTAAATGTATATTAGTATTTAAAAAAAGTAAAATTTTTTGTAAATTATACTATGTAAAGAAAAGGCCAGTATAAACATTCGATGAATTTATTAAGTATTTACGGATATTCGTTTTTGAATTTCAACAAAATAAGAAAATCGTTCTATGAAAAATCGTTACTTAGTTAATCCAATGTCGGAAAAACTTCGAATAAATAATAAATTTAATAAATTTATGAGGAATCTTGTATTTTATTGTAATTTTCAAATCTTATCTATGGAAATAATTTTTGTTATGAATTTCTTACAACAAACAACTAGGAATTTTTAATATTTACCTTTCGAATCCACTAAGTAGATTCACTTGCCAGAAGTTACTGAAGTTGAAAATCGAAGCATTATTTCTAATTTTTATTAATTATTAACTATCAAGTACATAGACACCCAAAAAAAAATCATTGTGAAATATATGCATTACATTGCATTTACATCTCTGCTTCCACCGCCGAATCGCTCAAAATAGCCAAGTTAAATATTTTGATGACAAACACAAACGTCAATATACAATTAGATTATTTTAAAATAAAAATCACTAGGAAATAACAGACAAACGAGGTTTACTAAATTATCTATTGGTGTCAAATTAGCCATGCCTGACACAATAATATATAGTTCATAATAATAATAATACATAATAATGTACCTTGTATACATGGAAACTAGAAGTCTATTGTAAATGTAAATAACGTTATTGTCATAACAGGAGAGGAAAAAAACAATCGACAAGAAAAAATTACGAATTGAGGAGGAACAACAGAACAGGATAAAAGCCATGGAGACTGAAAAGGCCACGATAAAAAGAGCAAGACAGGAAAGAACGATAATGCGTTTCCCCTCTTCGACTTCTAAATCCAAATCTAAGAAAGCAGCAAAAGCTCCTAAAATCAAGAAAGTGGAGGCGGTTCCCGCATTCAAATTGAATAAAAACCGCAGTGGCATATACACGATGACTATGAATTATTATACGAATGACGGGCAATTGGACAAGACGGAAGATCCAGTAGTGTTCAAGTTAGCTGACCACACAAAGGAAATTGACGACGGCGACTCCAATTCAAGTTTCAACGTAGAATTCGTCACCCCAACGGCAATCCACGCATTGCGTTCGAAAAAACCCGTCAAAGCCAAAGTAGTCCAACCATCTATTACGATCGTCGAAGAAGTCCCAAAACCAGTTAAGTCAGCAAAAAAAAAGAAAGTATAAAGAATTGTTGTTCGTATCGGGCTATAACTATAACCGGCAGTGGAATCATTAGTAAGTCAATTATTTCTAATAGTATTTAAATAAACAGAACCTACTAAAATTGCTTACCCTTTTCAATCCTCTTTAAAAGAGGGTAAGTGGCAGTTCGGGTCCTCGTTTAAGTTCTGCGGCATCGACAGCACCCCGTATGGATCAAGTTCTGACAGCAAGCCCATACGGATCAAGTTCGGGCGAACATGGGCTTAAATAGTAGAGATTGAAATCCCGAATTATCCAGTTTTAAGACGATGACCGTAAACTTGTTGTTGATCTGTGCCATTTACGTTATCCGTTATGGTTCCAACCAATAGTACTTTTAACTTCGAACACAATCTATACAAATTATATTACACATTTTCTAGACCATTATTTTTAACCATTAAAACATTTTAATAATAATAATAACAAAAAACTATTTATTATATTTTTTTTCCCCCAAGTATCTATGTAAAATATATTTAAAAATTAAACTTCCGTTTTCGCTCCCGAAAAATAAGTCCACTCTACTACCTACAGTAAATCATTAGAAAATGCACCAAAAGCGACAGTATTGTTTTTGTTCTCACAATAATGATAATGCAATTAATATTCAGAAAGTTGTGCACCCCGTAGATATTTATATACCGAACGTTTTCTTCTGAATAATAAAGAACGTCTTAAAATACGTTCAATGTTCGGATTTGTGTGAACACATTCGACACATATACAAAGGAAACCTAAACTATACATGTTTTTAATCTTTGTGAAGCTGGAGTATTTTATTACAAAAAAAATTTGTAATATTTATAATTCAAATTTTCAAACAATGTTTAAATTTTAAATTATTATTTCGATTCAAGTTACTTTTTGAACACTGTTGTAACTTATTACATTTTATGGTATCGATTGCCCTTTTGTTGAAAAAAAAGCAAGGGAATAAAAAGCGACGGAAAAAGCAAATGGAAAAAAGCGAATTAAAAAAAAGCGTGTAGAAAAGAAAGCGGAAAAATATTATTAATTATTTTTTTTTTTAAATCAGTAGGTACATAATATTATTAAAGGTAAATACTATTATAATAAGTCATTTGAAATAATATTACATTCCATCCATGAATAGGTACAATATCAGAATGTTTGTATTACATTTAAATATTAAAATTGACATTTATCATACAATTAAAATTAAAATACTTCAGTAAATAATTATTACAATTAGTTTGTTAAAAAAATCAAATAATTGGTAGGTACATCATTAAAAGCAAATGCGTGCTGGTACCTTTACAAACTTATTTTTTTTTGGTTCCACGTCTTTACACAGTGATGATGTGAGGCTCACTTTAGACCGCTTTCCGTGCATTGTCCTACGGGTTTTCACCAATAGCCTCACGAGCAATGCCCCGTTCCACTGCCAAACGACAGTTTGGTTTAGCGCAAAGGCAGTAAACCAGGTTCGGGGGAGGGAACTATGTGAGGTGCAAACGGTGGAATGCCACAGCTCAAGCGAGCAACACAACATGTGCCACTAAACAACAACAGTGGACACAACAATTATACAACAACAAGAAAAACAGGGATCGAGTTACAGCTCGGCGATGGTTTCAGATTTTCAGTGTATGTTAAGAGGAACCTGTTTTATCGAAACTCACGTTAAGCTGATAAGAACAGAGTTTATTGTGAAATATTTATGGTGATTACACGAATAGGGTGGAAGAGCAACATAGGGCGGGG